>NC_090657.1:228452921-228718185 GCF_040937935.1 Hyperolius riggenbachi | reverse complement strand
TGCCTCTAATACTTTCAGCCATAGCCCCTGAACAAGCATATGCTGATTACATGTCTATGACAAATCTGACAGGATTAGCTGCATGCTTGTTCTGTGTGTGATTTACACCCAACTGACCAGAATTCTCAGTAGGACTGCCAGGCACAGGCAACTGGTATTGTGTAACAGGAAATCCATGTCAGCTTCCATAGGTCTCACACCTTGGCTTCCTTTTACATCAGGGATTTCTCTACATCCCAGTAAGTAGCTGATGCCCCCTTTCCCACCAGCAAGATTTACCTTTTCTCAGATAGATCATCAGGAGGGTCTGTATGGTGGATATTGTGGTGAAGCCCCTCCCACAGTGGGATGTCCTGACAGTTTGCTGTCTTTGACCCTCATTGCATTGTGGGAAATTGTGGCATTTTCCAACCAACAAGCAATATCTTCCTCTGTGCATAGAACTCAGTAATGAACATTCCGCGCAGATCACCTGGCAGAACTAAAGATGTCACTCACCACCAGGGATATATTTCAGAATGTAAATTGGGGAGAGGAAAGATTTTACAATGGGAAACCACTTGCTAAATAATCAAGATGAATATCGTGAACCATAAGTAATTATGTTGTCATTCATTACAGTTCCTCCTTTAAATCAGTTTAGCTTTACTTACCTGGAGCCTCCTCCAGCACTAGAAGTCTTGTGTAGTCCTCGCTGCAGTTCTGCTGCCACCCATTCTTCCTGTGTCCCCCTCAGCAGTGGCTTCTGTGCAAGCACGGGTGTGTGTGTAATGCTGAGTTCTCATGCCTGGGAGCATTCTGCACAAGTGCAGTACTACTGCGTAGAACACTCCCAGCCACAGGCGCATGAGCGGTGCATGCACCCATGCATGTGCAGAAGCCAGTGACCACTATGGAGTGGGTGACAGCAGAACTGCAGCGAGGGACACAGACTTCTAGGAGCTGCAGGAAGCCCAAGGTAAGTAAAGCTACATTGATTTCATTTGCCTCATGTTTCCTTTAAGTGCACCTGTAGAATTTTTGTACCAAATTGAACCACTCTGTAAGGGAGATTTGGAACTTGGTATGCTAATGGGGGTTGGGGAGCACCATTTATTACCTGGGGGCTGCTCGTGTAGCCCCTTGTCCCTGTGATGATTGCCAGCTGCAGCTTGCCGCACCTAAAAGAATCCCACTGTAGAGTGCGCTCCTGGCTGCACTGCATACTACAGCTCCCAGCATACATTGCGGCATGCATCTGCTGGCATACATTGTGGCTGGGAGTGTACTCTACTGTGTGTGTGTGTGTGTCAGACTGTGCCGCCAGTCATCCCTTTAGATGTGCTGGAGCCACCAGGGGGAGCTCTTCTATGTGCTAAAATCCAAATATGCACATCTAAAGGGATGCCGGCAGAGTTGTAGCTTGTCTCTCTGCATTGATACACTGAAAGTCCCACCTGCATACCTATTGCATCCAATTAGCATGAGAAGCAGGCTGTGTGTCTCTCCCTATTGGCTGCCAGGTTCTCCCCAAAGGCTGTCTGTTAAGTTACTGCACAGAGACAGCATGAGGAGAGCAGGTTGTTGGCTGCTGTGGGCTGGAGAAAATTACCAAACGCTTTTGTCCGGTAAATGAAGTGTGCAAATCATTGTGAATTGCCATTTCTTGCTATTTCCCGGCGTAATTACCGCATAAGTCAGTAATTTACCTCACTAGTCGGGAACTGTTTTTTCTTATATATTTTTTTTGTGTGGTAACAAGTTTAGTGAATTGTAATTTGGGAAGTTGATCAGAAAAATCAGCTGTTTTGAGCATTAATGAATGCGGTAGTGCTTTCTGAATAGAGACCATTGTACTTTAAAGTAGGGCTGATCCATGAAAGTAAGTTCATGCGGACTTGTCTAAATGTTTATGCAAATATATGCAGCCTGAAAATGGACCAATCATTTGAACCTGTGTGGGACTTGTCTGGTCATATTTCAAGCTGAATATATTTGCATACAAATTTACATACATCCTGATCTGTGGAGCCGGAGTCAGCTGAAGCAATTTTGGCACCTGGAATATTTGGTGTCACTAAACTGAGGAGTCCGAGTTGGATGATTTTTGTAGCTACTCCACAGCTCTGCATGAACTCCAATAGTTCCATCTCATTGCTCATCCCTACTTTATAGTGTACAAGCATTTATACTTGGCACTTCCTCCAGCCCCCTGTGGGCTCCCTCGCCATCCTCCAGGGCTGCTCCGTTCCTCCGCTGGCTGGCCTGGTTGAAGGGAACCTTAACTGAGAGGGATATGGATGTTTCATTTTAAACCATACCAGTTGCTTGGCAGTCCTGCTGATCTCTTTGGCTGCAGTAGTGGCTGAATCACACACCTGAAACAAGCATGCAGCTAATCCAGTCTGACTCCAGTCAGACCACCTGCTCTGCATGTCTGTTCCAGGGCCGTGGCTAAAAGTATTAGAGACACAGGATCAGCAGGGGAGTCGGGCAACTGGTATTATTTTTAAAAGAAAAATCCATTTTCTCAGTTTAGGTTCCTTTTAAAGCTGTGACTGGGCTCAGTCATGTTCCCCTGTGTATACCTGACTGTGTGCAGCCCCAATGGTGCTTCTGTGGCCGGTTGTCTGCGCAGAATACTCCTAGCCACAGGAGTGCGGCCACGGATGCTCACAGTCATGCATTTGCAGAACTTCCAGACTACCGAGCTGGACAGCAGATAAATGGATGGGACTGGGAGGATGATGAGGAAGCCCACGGCCTACAGGGGGCTGGAGAAAGCACCCAGGTAACTATAAATGCTTGCAGTCTGGAAGTCTTGGGTTTCCTTTAGGACAGAAAGGAGGTTGAACTGTGTGCTTGTTGGGCAATTCAGTGTCCCGTCTGCTGCCTGCCAGTTGGTATGGGTCAGCCATCCCGCAGCACAGTAGGTCACACAGCATAGCATCACCAGATCAGTTGGTCACTCAGCCAGCTGACACAACACAGTCCGCATCACCAGCTCATTAAGCCAGGAAGCCCAGTTCCACAAGCTTGTTAAGCCAGCACTGCTCCCATCACTGATAGTCCAGCCAGCACAACATCACCAGCAGGCCAGCCGAGCACAACACCCAGGCCAACACAGAAGCTCTGCCATTATTGTAAAACGCTGCCTGTTTATGGTATTTCTATGTGGGAACACGTGTCACAGCTTGACTCTGGCCTGGTGCCCCAGATCTCCCAGGGCCCTAGCAATGCCCCTGGTCAATGAAATGGTAACCATTTTGTGTTTATTTCAATTTTATATTGATTGGAGGCAATTTTTTGCTGCTTAGAATTTGACCATTAAAATATAGCCAGTATTTGTTAGAGTTCCTGACTAGGGATCGGCAATGACATGCAAATGATAGCAAGCTGGTGCAGTATTATGCAAAATGTACATGCAAATGTATGCATCTTGAAAATGGACAATCACCATGGCAGGATTTATCTGGCCAATTTCCAAGCTGTATTTATTTGCATATAAAATTGCATGATCCTGCATCAACTTGTTAGCATTTGCATTTAATTGACCCTCCCTACTACTGCATTGGGCTCTATTCATGAAACATTTGCAGAAAAAAAAATCTTGGAGGGAAAACACAGCATCGGTATTTTAGACTTTTGTGTGCTAATTCATAAAAATGTTTACACTTGCGATAATAGGTCGGGGAATTCCCGCACTAAACTGGCGATGCTGCTGAGGTGATACATTTTCTCTGTGCAAAGAGAGTTACTATAAAGTAGGCAGCCCCAGCATCCCTTTACATGTGATTTTTTTTTAAAGGCCTCTGAATATTCTCTGACTCTGTCTTAAGGTGCATACACACATCAGACTATAGTGTTTGGAAAATGAAAGATCACAGACCAATCTTACCACCCTTCATGTAGTATGAGAGCCATACTCTACACAGTCTATTCTATGGAGCTGAACTCCACATCAGAAAAAAATCTTTGCAAGATGCTGCACACACAGATGCTGTACAGACACAAAAGATTAGTGTCTGCAAAAGATCTGTTCCTGCCAAAAATCCATTCCTGCAAATTGCAATGATAGTCTATGAGATCTGCAGATCATCATACACACATGATTTAACTGACATTCATCTGCAGATCATCTCCATGGTAAGATTGGTCTGTGATCTTTCATTTTCCAAAGACTATAGTCTGATGTGTGTATGCACTTTAGTCTTTCTAAACAATCTATTTAATTGCCACAACTTAGAAGAACTTCAAGAAATGTTACACATGCAGGCTTTCTGATGTGAAATTTATCTGAAAACAGGTACCCAAGGGGTTAAAAAAACACAGCCTTGGTATTCCGGGATGCATTTTTTGTTCTGCTCACTGCAGCTGCCTGGGAGGTCTGTCTCACCATTAGCTTGCCTGTTATCGCTGGCTTATCGCCTTATCTAAACAGTCGGTGTTCTCCGTTCACATTCCGCCTGCTCTAGTCTTTATGAAGTGACGTGTTGTGATGATCTCCGCACAAGGCGGTAATTTCCTGCACTGCTCAGGAATTGTAGGTTTTCATGCGTAAACAGCTTTTATGAATGGACACTTTGCTGAATGGTGTGGAAAGTCAGCTGTTTTGAGCATTATCGCATGCGGGAATGCTTTATGAATAGAGGCCATTGTGGGAGTTCCCGCCTCCTGCACACAGGTGGTCTAAGCTCCAACTATAAGCTAATTTCTGACCACCAGGGTAATTGGTCTGGTGTGAAGTGCTTTCCTGAAGGTTGTGTTTTTTTGTGTGTGTGTGTGTGTGTGTGTGTGTTATAAGCATGATAACATTTTGTATTGGTTCAGAATTAGCATTATAGTAAATATGTTGACTGGTCTGTCAGAAGGGAGGGGGATGGATGAATTGTGTAGGAGAGGTTTCAGGGGTGTGCACTGGGTGGATCTAAGAATTTTAATCACTACACAAAAAGTGATATCTACTAGGTAAGGCCACTAATGATACCTTTTTTTTTTTTTTTTTTTTTTTTTTTTTTTTTTTTTTTTTGGTTTACAAATGATTCCTCATATGAATGATTGGAAATGATTGTTTGGCACTACTAATGGACAAAAATCTCATAACCAATGTGATCATCAGATTAATGACATATATTTTTTTATTTTAACCACTTGCCGACCGCCCACAGCCGATGGGTGGCGGCAAAGTGGATGCCTAAAGGACCGCAATACACCCAAGGGCGTTGCGTCCTTTTGGCATGCCGGGGGAGCGATCGCGTCATTGATGACGCGCTTCCCCCGGCAACTGGCTCCGCCCACCCGCCGCAACATCCCGCCGGCCATACAGAAGTGCCGGCGGCATGTTAACCCCGCGACCGCCGCTACAAAGTTTATAATACACTTTGTAATGTATACAAAGTGTATTATACAAGCTGCTTCCTGCCCTGGTGGTCCCAGTGTCCGAGGGACCACCAGGGCAGGCTGCAGCCACCCTAGTCTGCACCCAAACACACTGATCTGCCCCCCCCCGCCTCCTGATCACCCACAGCACCCCTCAGACCCCCCCTGCCCAGCCCCCAGACCACTGTTTGCACCCAATCACCCCCCCTAATAACCCATCAATCACTCCCTGTCACTATCTGTCAACGCTATTTTTTTTTAAAGTCCCTAAACTGCTCCCTGGGGACTCCTGATCACCCCCCCCCCCTGTGTACTGTATGCATCTATACCCCCTGATCACCTGTCAATCACCTGTCAATCGCCCATCAATCACCCCCTGTCACTGCCACCCAACAATCAGCCCCTAACCTACCCCTTGCGGGCAATCTGATCACCCACACCAATGGATCGCCCGCAGATCCGACATCAGATCACCTCCCCAGTGCAGTGTTTACATCTGTTCTCTACCCTAAACACCCACTAATTGCCCATCAATCACCCATCAATCACCCCCTATCACCACCTGTCACTGTTACCTATCAGATCAGACCCTAATCTGCCCCTTGCGGGCACCCAATCACCCGCCCACACGCTCAGATTGCCCTCAGACCCCCCCCTTATCAATTTGACAGTGCATTAATTACATCTGTTCTTCCCTGTAATAACCCACTGATCACCTGTCAATCACCTGCCAATCACCTATCACCCATCAATCAGCCCCTAACCTGCCCCTTGCGGGCAATCTGATCGCCCACCCACACCATCCGATCGCCTGCAGACCCGCAGTCAGATCACCTCCCAAGTGCATTGCATCTGTTCTCTCCTCTAAACACCCACTAATTACCCATCAATCACCCCCCGTCACCACCTGTCACTGCTACCCATCAGATTAGACCCCTATCTGCCCCTAGGGCACCCAATCACCGGCCCACACCCTCAGACCCCAGCCCTGATCACCTCGCCAGTGCATTACTTGCATCTATTCCCCCCCCACTAATCACACCTTGAGACATCCATCAATCACCTCCTGTCACCCCCTAGCACACCTACCCATCAGATCAGGCCCTAATGTGCCCCGTGTGGGCTCCTGATCACTCGGCCAAACCCTCAGACCCCCTTCCGATCACCTCCCCAGTGCATTGATTCTATCTATTTTCCCCTCTAAAAACCCCTGAGACACCCATCAATCACCTCCTGTCACCCCCCCTAGCACGCCTATCCATCAGCTCAGGCCCAATACAATCTGTCATCTAAAAGGCCACCCTGCTTATGACCGGTTCCACAAAATTTTCCCCCTCATAGACCACCTGTCATCAAAATTTGCAGATGCTTATACCCCTGAACAGTCATTTTGAGACATTTGGTTTCCAGACTACTCACGGTTTTGGGCCCGTAAAATGCCAGGGCGGTATAGGAACTCCACAAGTGACCCCATTTTAGAAAAGACACCCCAAGGTATTCTGTTAGGTGTATGACGAGTTCATAAAAGATTTTTTTTGTCAAAAGTTTGTGAAAAAAAACAATAAAAATCAATTTCCGCTAAGTGTAATTTTTCATTAACTTGTGACAAAAAATAAAATCTTCTATGAACTCGCCATACACCTAACGGAATACCTTGGGGTGTCTTCTTTCTAAAATGGGGTCACTTGTGAGGTTCCTATACTGCCCTGGCATTTTAGGGGCCCTAAACCGTGAGGAGTAGTCTAGAAAACAAATGCCTCAAAATGACCTGTGAATAGAACGTTGGGCCCCTTAGTGCACCTAGGCTGCAAAAAAAGTGTCACACATGTGGTATCGCCGTACTCAGGAGAAGTAGTATAATGTGTTTTGGGGTGTATTTTTACACATACCCATGCTGGGTGGGAGAAATCTCTCTGTAAATGGACAATTTGTGTGTAAAACAAAACAAACAATTGTCATTTACAGAGATTTCTCCCACCCAGCATGGGTATGTGTAAAAATACACCCCAAAACACATTATACTACTTCTCCTGAGTAAGGCAATACCACATGTGTGGCACTTTTTTGCAGCCTAACTGCGCTAACGGGCCCAAAGTCCAATGAGCACCTTTAGGCTTTACAGGGGTGCTTACAATTTAGCACCCTCAAAATGCCAGGACAATAAACACACCCCACAAATGAACCCATTTTGGAAAGTAGACCCTTCAAGGTATTCAGAGAGGAGCATAGTGAGTCCGTGGCAGATTTCATTTTTTTTTTTTTTTGTCGCAAGTTAGAAGAAATGGAAATTTTTTTTTTTTTTTTTTTTTTTTTTTCTCACAAAGTGTCATTTTCCGCCAACTTGTGACAAAAAATAAAATCTTCTATGAACTCACCATGCCTCTCAGTGAATACTTTGGGATGTCTTCTTTCCAAAATGGGGTCATTTGCGGGGTATTTATACTATCCTGGAATTTTAGCACCTCATGAAACATGACAGGTGGGCAGAAAAGTCAGAGATGCTTGAAAATGGGAAAATTCACTTTTGGCACCATAGTTTGTAAACACTATAACTTTTACCCAATCCAATAAATATACACTGAATGGTTTTTTTTTTTATCAAAGACATGTAGCAGAATAACTTTCGCGCTCAAATGTATAGGAAATTTTACTTTATTTGAAAAATGTCAGCACAGAAAGTTAGTCATTTTTTTGACAAAATTCATGTCTTTTTTGATGAATATAATAAAAACTAAAAATTGCAGCAGCAATCAAATAGCACTAAAAGAAAGCTGTATTAGTGACAAGAAAAGGAGGTAAAATTCATTTAGGTGGTAGGTTGTATGACCAAGCAATAAACCGTGAAAGCTGCAGTGGTCTGAATGGAGAAAAAGGCTCTGGTCCTTAAGGGGTAGAAAGACTGTGGTTCTCAAGTGGTTAAGGATTCTGTCAATCTGATAGAACTGGTTAGGAGATTTTGTCTATTAGTGGTCCCAAGGTAGCATTTCCAAATGTTCATGTGAAGATTGTTTGTGAACAATAGTTTGGCAAATTGTACCATTAGTGGCCACCTTTTTAAAGACTTCCTCATCTTCACCTAAAGGAATCGTCAGGCAAAAAAAAATAAATAAAATTCAGCGTTACTCACCTGGGGCTTTCTCCAGCCCCTTGTAGCTGACTGCCCCACACCGACCGCTCCGCTCTCTGCCGCTGTCCCTGGCTCTCTGCACGGTGCAAAACTACTGTGCCTGCCCACTGCACCGCGGACAACGTGGCCATGATTGACAGCGGCGCTTAATGCAGGTGCAGTAGGGATGACATAGAGGTCATCCTCTGCACTGTGCGGGGAGTCCGGGAAGGCAGCGGAGAGAGCGGATCAGTGGGACAGTCGGCTGCAAGGGGCTAGAGAAAGACCCAGATGAGTAAGGTGTGTTTTTTTTTTTTGTTTGTTTTTCTCTGATTCCTTTAAGTCAGATGGGGTCAAACTATTTTTAATCCTTTGGGTGCCAATGTTCCTATTTCGAGTTATTTATCTTTTGTCTGTGTTGCACCTCTTCCAATGGGGTTGTAATTTTTCCAGTGCACAATTTGACGTGTATTTTGGTTTGCATGTGCTTGCATGCAAGACTTTCTGCATAATTTTGTTCTCCTTATCCATCAGAAAGGCGTATGATTGGCCTGAAATGTAATCTACAGCAGGAATATAACCCCAAACACACAGCCAAATTGAGTAAGAAGTATATTCAGCGTAATGAAGTCCTGGAAGTGATGGTATGGCCCCTACAGAGCCCTGATCTCCACATGGAGTGTGTCTGGGATTACATGAAGAGACAGAAGGCTGTGAGGAAGCCTACAGCCACACACACCAACTTATGATACAGAGTTTTCATCTGTTCATTTAATACATTTTATTTTAATTTTTTTTGATGAAAATAAATACTTGCATTTTTGACAGCATTTTTTGTATGTATTTATGTAAATGTCTAAAATATAGAATGATTAAGTTACAAATGCCAACATATTTGTGTGTGCATATATTATGCATGAGTACACTATATGTGTATAGTATGTATACACAATACATGTTAAATGTATGAATATAGATATACTATGTATACACAATACGTTTGTATAGTGTGTGTATACACAATGTATGTTAGTGTATCTTATGTGTTTATATACTATGTATACACACAAATGTTTGTACATATATGTGTATATATTACGAATACACAATGTTTGTATATAGTGTGTGTCTACTATGCATACACAATACATATTTGTATATACTATGTAGTATGTATACACAATACATGTTTATGTCATTATATGATGTGTTAAGATAGTGTTTATACTATATATACACATTACATGTTGGTGTATATACAATATGTTTGTATATATTGTGAGTATAGATACAAAATATTGCATGTAGTATGTATACTCAATACATGTTAGTGTATATTATGTGTGTATATTCTATGTACACACAATACGTGTTTGTGTATATACTATGTATACACAATACATGTTGGTGTATATACTATGTATACACACAATACAGGTTTATACATATATGAGTGTATATACTATGTATACACACAATACATGTTTATACGTATATGTGTATATACTATGTATACACACAATACATGTATATGTATATAGTCTATGCATACACACACAATGCATGTTTATACGTATATGTATATAGTCTATGCATACACACACAATGCATGTTTATACGTATAGGTGTATAGTCTATGCATACACACACAATGCATGTTTATACGTATAGGTGTATAGTCTATGCATACACACACAATGCATGTTTATACGTATAGGTGTATAGTCTATGCATACACACACAATGCATGTTTATACGTACAGGTGTATAGTCTATGCATACACACACAATGCATGTTTATACGTATAGGTGTCTAGTCTATGCATACACACACAATGCATGTTTATACGTATAGGTGTCTAGTCTATGCATACACACACAATGCATGTTTATACGTATAGGTGTATAGTCTATGCATACACACACAATGCATGTTTATACGTATAGGTGTATAGTCTATGCATACACACACAATGCATGTTTATACGTACAGGTGTATAGTCTATGCATACACACACAATGCATGTTTATACGTATAGGTGTCTAGTCTATGCATACACACACAATGCATGTTTATACGTATAGGTGTCTAGTCTATGCATACACACACAATGCATGTTTATACGTATAGGTGTATAGTCTATGCATACACACACAATGCATGTTTATACGTATAGGTGTATAGTCTATGCATACACACACAATGCATGTTTATACGTATAGGTGTATAGTCTATGCATACACACACAATGCATGTTTATACGTACAGGTGTATAGTCTATGCATACACACACAATGCATGTTTATACGTATAGGTGTCTAGTCTATGCATACACACACAATGCATGTTTATACGTATAGGTGTATAGTCTATGCATACACACACAATGCATGTTTATACGTATAGGTGTATAGTCTATGCATACACACACAATGCATGTTTATACGTATAGGTGTATAGTCTATGCATACACACACAATGCATGTTTATACGTATAGGTGTATAGTCTATGCATACACACACAATGCATGTTTATACGTACAGGTGTATAGTCTATGCATACACACACAATGCATGTTTATACGTATAGGTGTCTAGTCTATGCATACACACACAATGCATGTTTATACGTATAGGTGTATAGTCTATGCATACACACACAATGCATGTTTATACGTATAGGTGTCTAGTCTATGCATACACACACAATGCATGTTTATACGTATAGGTGTATAGTCTATGCATACACACACAATGCATGTTTATACGTATAGGTGTATAGTCTATGCATACACACACAATGCATGTTTATACGTATAGGTGTACAGTCTATGCATACACACACAATGCATGTTTATACGTATAGGTGTCTAGTCTATGCATACACACACAATGCATGTTTATACGTATAGGTGTATAGTCTATGCATACACACACAATGCATGTTTATACGTATAGGTGTCTAGTCTATGCATACACACACAATGCATGTTTATACGTATAGGTGTATAGTCTATGCATACACACACAATGCATGTTTATACGTATAGGTGTATAGTCTATGCATACACACACAATGCATGTTTATACGTATAGGTGTCTAGTCTATGCATACACACACAATGCATGTTTATACGTATAGGTGTCTAGTCTATGCATACACACACAATGCATGTTTATACGTATAGGTGTCTAGTCTATGCATACACACACAATGCATGTTTATACGTATAGGTGTATAGTCTATGCATACACACACAATGCATGTTTATACGTATAGGTGTATAGTCTATGCATACACACACAATGCATGTTTATACGTATAGGTGTACAGTCTATGCATACACACACAATGCATGTTTATACGTATAGGTGTCTAGTCTATGCATACACACACAATGCATGTTTATACGTATAGGTGTATAGTCTATGCATACACACACAATGCATGTTTATACGTATAGGTGTCTAGTCTATGCATACACACACAATGCATGTTTATACGTATAGGTGTATAGTCTATGCATACACACACAATGCATGTTTATACGTATAGGTGTATAGTCTATGCATACACACACAATGCATGTTTATACGTATAGGTGTATAGTCTATGCATACACACACAATGCATGTTTATACGTATAGGTGTCTAGTCTATGCATACACACACAATGCATGTTTATACGTATAGGTGTCTAGTCTATGCATACACACACAATGCATGTTTATACGTATAGGTGTCTAGTCTATGCATACACACACAATACATGTTTATACGTATAGGTGTATAGTCTATGCATACACACACAATGCATGTTTATACGTATAGGTGTCTAGTCTATGCATACACACACAATGCTTGTTTGTGTAATTATATAATGTATGAATATAGTTTATATACTATGTATACAGTCCTGGCCTAAAGTTTTTTTGAGACTGTCAAAAATATGAGTTTTCACAAAGTTTGCTGCTAAACTGCTTTTAGCTCTTTGTTTCAGTTGTTTGTGATGTACTGAAATCTAATTATAAGCACTTCATACGTTTCAAAGGCTTTTGACAATTACATGAGATTTATGCAGAGTTAGTATTTGCAGTGTTGGCCCTTCTGTTTCAGGACCTCTGCAATTCGACTAGGCATGCTCTCGATCAACTTCTGGGTCAAATCTTGACCGATAGCAAACCATTCTTTTATAATCACTTCTTTGAGTTTCTTGGAATTAGTTGTTTTTTGTTTGTCCACCCGCCTCTTGAGGAATGACCATGTTCTCAATGGGATTAAGATCTGGGGAGTTTCCAGGCCATGGACTCAAAATGTCAATGTTTTGGTCTCCGAGCCACTTAGTTATCACTTGCCTTATGACACGGTGCTCCATCGTGCTGGAAAATGCATTGTTCATCACCAAACTGTTGCTGGATTGTTGGAAGAAGTTGCTGTTGGAGGGTGTTTTGGTACCATTCTTTATTCGTGGCTGTATTTTTTGGCAAAATTGTGAGTGGGCCCACTCCCTTGGATAAGAAGCAACCCCACACATGAATGGTGTCAGGATGTTTTACTGTTGGCATGACACAGGACTGATGGTAGTGCGAGTACATTTGAAATCGGCACTGGTAGACTTGGGCGCAGGATACAGCGGTATATGGCTGATCCTGCTTCTTGCACAAGTCCGGGCCGTTTTAATTACTATTCCCCCTCCAGGCCACCATGGATAGTGGGGTAATAAAATAATTAGGCTTCCAGCGATCACTGGAGGCCGAATTGTGTGTTTTGTTTTTTTAAGCAACTTCGGCACCGTCTTCTGACGGAGCTGACGTTACTCGCTGAGCGCCGCTATAGACTGATTGCCATTATAGTCTATGGCGGCGCTGGCTGCACCCAAATCTAGCAGCGCTGAAAAGCACTGCTCCGGGGTAGCGCTCACCTTTTTCTTCTCCTGACAAGCCTTTTTCCAGATGCCCCAAACAATTGGAAAGGGGCTTCATTAGAGAATATGACTTTCCACCAGTCCCCTGCAGTCCAGTCACTATACTTTCTGTAGAAGATCAACCTGTCCCTGATGTGTGTTTTTTTTTTTTTTTTTTTTTTTTTTTTTTTGGGGGGGGGGGGGGGGAGGGGGAGAAGTGGCTTCTTTGCTGCCCTTCTTAACACCAGGCCATCTTCTAAAGTCTTCACCTCACTGTGCATGCAGATGCGCTCACACCTGCCCGCTGCCATTCCTGAGCAACCTCTGCACTGGTTGCACTCCGATCCCGCCGCTTAATCACAATACATGTTTGTATATATTGTGCGTATGTGTACGTAATACATAGTGTAATATTAGAGTATGGCACTCTACACCTGTCAGTACACGACAACCTACATACAAATATAGTCCCACTCTGCACAAAAGTCCATGCACCACTGTCCTAGGCAGTGATTGAACTTGAAGTTGCCGCAATCCGCTACTCTCGTTTCAATATTGGCATACAGTTGCAATGTTAGTAGGTATCACTCTCACCAGATAGGTAGGCTGATTATTTAAAGTCAGCATCAATCGCGTTTATACCGTAATATGGCCCCTCCCGATCAGCCTCTTCCTCCTAATAAAAACTCAGACAAGGAACAGCAGATAGCGTAATACTGTATGGAGACCAGGTATCAATCAGCCCCCCACCAACAGTGATAGCACCAATCCGTGCCAGGAAACAAGATAGCACCACCACTCTGTGTATCCAAGTGTATTAAAATTCAAGGCTCACCAAATCCCATGGCTGACCATGACAGTTCAGCAATCACGTTTTCCATCAGACTTCCTATGCATAATCAGCGACCTTCTCCCTTTATGAACTTTGAGATGCAAGTTCAGATAAGGGAGAAGGTTGCTGATTATGCATAGGAAGTCTGATGGAAAACGTGATTGCTGAACTGTCATGGTCAGCCATGGGATTTGGTGAGCCTTGAATTTTACTACACTTGGATACAGAGTGGTGGTGCTATCTTGTTTCCTGGCACGGATTGGTGCTATCACTGTTGGTGGAGGGCTGATTGATACCTGGTCTCCATACAGTATTACGCTATCTGCTGTTCCTTGTCTTTGAGCTATTATTAGGAGGAAGAGGCTGATCGGGAGGGGCCATATTACGGTATAAACGTGATTGATGCTGACTTTAAATAATCAGCCTACCTATCTGGTGAGAGTGATACCTACTAACATTGCAACTGTATGCCAATATTGAAACGGAGTAGAGGATTGAGGCAATTTCAAGTTCAATCTCTGCCTAGGACAGTGGTGCATGGACTTTTGTGCAGAGTGGGACTATATTTGTATGTAGGTTGTCGTATACTGACAGGTGTAGAGCGCCATACTCTAATATCATTCTCTGTCTGTGTAGGGTGAATTTACCCACCCATTTGTGTGGCGATTAGTGATGGGGCGAACAGTGTTCGCCACTGTTCGGGTTTGCCCGGATTTTGGCCTGTTCGGGTTTGGTTCGGCACCCCCCGAACACCTCATGGTGTTCGGGAGGGTGCTCGGGCACGCTACCCGAACAGGCCTTCTTTGTTCGGCCGAACACAGCCATGTCCTGCCGAACATAGCCCCCTATAGGGTTCCAGCATAAAGGGAGAGCATGCCCCGAGCGCGGGGGGGGGGGGGGGGTCGGAAATGCCCCCCACCCCTCCCCGCTAAGCTCTCCCTTCTGCCGCTACCCTATAATTAAATTTAAGTGCCCAAAAGTACCTGAGGAGGAGGAGGGCAGGAAGAGGGAAGCCGGAATTCTTGGGCGCGAGTACCATCTGGTGCTTCTGCCCTCTCTTGACGCACTTCCTGTTTACATTTAAAGTCGCATCAAGAGTGCGCAGAAGTACCGCGATGACGCGTACGAGGGTACGTGTCATCATGTAGATCGCGCGTACCCTCATACGCGTCATCGCGGTACTTCTGCGGTCTCTTGACGTGACTTCAAATGTAAACAGGAAGTGCGTCGAGAGGGCGGAAGCACCAGATGGTACTAGTGCCCAAGAACTCAGGCTTCCCTCTTCCTGCCCTCCTCCTCCTCCTCAGGTACTTTTGGGCACTTAATTTTAATGATAGGGTACCGGCAGAAGAGAGAGCTTAGCGGGGAGGGGTGGGGGCTTTTCCGACACCCCCCCCCCCCGCGCGCGCTCGGGGCATGCTCTCCTTTTATGCTGGGACCTTATAGGGGCCCCAAAGGGACATGTTCGGGTTGGGTTCGGCTCGAACATGCCGAACATCAGGGGCATGTTCGGCCGAACCACACCGAACCCAAACATCCAGATGTTCGCCCAACACTAGTGGCGATCCACTTGCCAGTTCTGTACTGCTTGAATTATTCTTGGATATAGGTGCTAAGAGGAGCGCATCTGCCACATTAGTTATTTATTTGTAATACATAGTGTGTATGTACTATGCATACACAATATATTTGTATAGTGTGTGTGTATACTCATTACATATTTTTATATATTTTGTACTTATATTCAATACATGTTGGTGTATTGTGTGTGTGTGTATATACTATGTATATGTATACACAATGTTTCTATATTTTGTTTGTGTATATACAATAAATGTTTGTATATATCTGTGTGTATGTATATACGATAAATGTTTGTGTGTATGTATGTATATATATATATATATATATATATATATATATATATATATATATATATATATATATATATATATATATATATATATATATATATATATATATATATATATATATATATATATATATATATATATATATATATTCACACTCTATATTCACACATTATAGAGTCATACAAAGGTGTATGGTGTATACACAGAGTATATACTATGTATACACAATCCATGATTGTATATAGTGTGTGAATATATACCATGTATATACAATTTTTTTTTCTATATTCCGTGTGTGTGTGTGTGTGTCTATATATACACTATGTATACACTTCTTATTTCTATATTCCGTGTTTGTGTATATACTATGTATACACTGTGTGTGTGTGTGTATACACACAGTCCTGGGCAAAAGATTTGAGACTGTGAAATATATGGGTTTTCACAGTGTTTGCTGCTAAACTGCTTTTAGATCTTTGTTTGGGTTGTTTATGTGATGTACTGAAATATAATTATAAGCACTTCATATGTTTTTAAAGGATTGTATTGACAATTACATGAGCTTTATGCAGAGAGTTAGTATTTGCAGTGGTGGCACTTCTGTTTCAGGACCTCTGCAATTCGACTAGGCATGCTCTCAATCAACTTCTGGGCCAAATCCTGACTGATAGCAACCCATTCTTTCATAATCACTTCTTTGAGTTTCTCAGAAGTAGTTGGTTTTTGTTTATCCACCCGCCTCTTGAAGAATTACCACAAGTTCTCAATGGGATTAAGATCTGGGGAGTTTCCAGGCCATGGACCCAAAATTTCAACGTTTTGGTCTCTGAGCCACTTAGTTATCACTTGCCTTATGACACGGTGCTCCATTGTGCTGGACAATGCATTGTTCATCACCAAACTGTTGGTAGATTGTTAGAAGAAGTTGCTGTTGGAGGCTGTTTAGGTACCATTCTTTATTTGTGGCTGGTTTTTTTTGTGTTTTTTTTTGTGCAAAATTGTGAGTGAGCCCACTCTGTTGGATGGGAAGCAACCCCACACATGAATGGTGTCAGGATGCTTTACTGTTGGCATGACACAGGACTGGTGGTAGCGCTCACCTTTCTTCTCCTGACAAGCCTTTTTCCAGATGCCCCAAACAATTGGAAAGGGGCTTCATTAGAGAATATGACTTTGCCCCAATCCTCAGCAGTCCAGTCACCATACTTTCTGCAGAAGATCAATCTGTCCCTTATGGGTTTTTTGGGGAGAGAAGTTCTTTGCTGCCCTTTTTGACACCAGGCCATCTTCTAAAGTCTTCGCCTCACTGTGTGTGCTGATGTGCTCACACCTGCCTGCTGCCATTCCTGAGCAACCTCTGCACTGGTTGCACTCCGATCCTGCAGCTGAATCCTCTTTAGGAGACTATACTGGCACTTGCTGGACTTTCTTGGATGCTTGAAGCCTTCTTAACAAGAACTGAACCTCTTTTCTTGACATTGTTGATGATTGTATAAATTGTTAATTTAGGTGCAATCTTAGTAGCCACAATATCCTTGCCTGTGAAGCCTTTTTTTTTTTAATTTTTTTTTTTTTGCTGTGCAATGATGGTTGCATGCGTTTCTTTGTTGGTCACCATGGTTAACAATGGAAGGTCAATGATTTCAAGCATCACCCTCTTTTTTAACATGTCAAGTCTGCCATTCTAACCTGAGCAGTCCAGAACAGAACAGAACAGAACAGAACAGAACAGAACAGAACAGAACAGAACAGAACAGAACAGAACAGAACAGAACAGAACAGAACAGAACAGAACAGAACAGAACAGAACAGAACAGAACAGAACAGAACAGAACAGAACAGAACAGAACAGAACAGAACAGAACAGAACAGAACAGAACAGAACAGAACAGAACAGAACAGAACAGAACAGAACAGAACAGAACAGAACAGAACAGAACAGAACAGAACAGAACAGAACAGAACAGAACAGAACAGAACAGAACAGAACAGAACAGAACAGAACAGAACAGAACAGAACAGAACAGAACAGAACAGAACAGAACAGAACAGAACAGAACAGAACAGAACAGAACAGAACAGAACAGAACAGAACAGAACAGAACAGAACAGAACAGAACAGAACAGAACAGAACAGAACAGAACAGAACAGAACAGAACAGAACAGAACAGAACAGAACAGAACAGAACAGAACAGAACAGAACAGAACAGAACAGAACAGAACAGAACAGAACAGAACAGAACAGAACAGAACAGAACAGAACAGAACAGAACAGAACCTTTGTGGGTCTAGAGTCAAGACAGGAAGCAGTAAAGGCCTGGAGGTGCCTCGCTGGCCCCGACCCGCGGTCCGCAGCGTCGGCACCCCAGGCCTGCGGCCTGGAGGTGCCTCGCTGGCCCCGACCCGCGGTCCGCAGCGTCGGCACCCCAGGCCTGCGGCCTGGAGGTGCCTCGCTGGCCCCGACCCGCGGTCCGCAGCGTCGGCACCCCAGGCCTGCGGCCTGGAGGTGCCTCGCTGGCCCCGACCCGCGGTCCGCAGCGTCGGCACCCCAGGCCTGCGGCCTGGAGGTGCCTCGCTGGCCCCGACCCGCGGTCCGCAGCGTCGGCACCCCAGGCCTGCGGCCTGGAGGTGCCTCGCTGGCCCCGACCCGCGGTCCGCAGCGTCGGCACCCCAGGCCTGCGGCCTGGAGGTGCCTCGCTGGCCCCGACCCGCGGTCCGCAGCGTCGGCACCCCAGGCCTGCGGCCTGGAGGTGCCTCGCTGGCCCCGACCCGCGGTCCGCAGCGTCGGCACCCCAGGCCTGCGGCCTGGAGGTGCCTCGCTGGCCCCGACCCGCGGTCCGCAGCGTCGGCACCCCAGGCCTGCGGCCTGGAGGTGCCTCGCTGGCCCCGACCCGCGGTCCGCAGCGTCGGCACCCCAGGCCTGCGGCCTGGAGGTGCCTCGCTGGCCCCGACCCGCGGTCCGCAGCGTCGGCACCCCAGGCCTGCGGCCTGGAGGTGCCTCGCTGGCCCCGACCCGCGGTCCGCAGCGTCGGCACCCCAGGCCTGCGGCCTGGAGGTGCCTCGCTGGCCCCGACCCGCGGTCCGCAGCGTCGGCACCCCAGGCCTGCGGCCTGGAGGTGCCTCGCTGGCCCCGACCCGCGGTCCGCAGCGTCGGCACCCCAGGCCTGCGGCCTGGAGGTGCCTCGCTGGCCCCGACCCGCGGTCCGCAGCGTCGGCACCCCAGGCCTGCGGCCTGGAGGTGCCTCGCTGGCCCCGACCCGCGGTCCGCAGCGTCGGCACCCCAGGCCTGCGGCCTGGAGGTGCCTCGCTGGCCCCGACCCGCGGTCCGCAGCGTCGGCACCCCAGGCCTGCGGCCTGGAGGTGCCTCGCTGGCCCCGACCCGCGGTCCGCAGCGTCGGCACCCCAGGCCTGCGGCCTGGAGGTGCCTCGCTGGCCCCGACCCGCGGTCCGCAGCGTCGGCACCCCAGGCCTGCGGCCTGGAGGTGCCTCGCTGGCCCCGACCCGCGGTCCGCAGCGTCGGCACCCCAGGCCTGCGGCCTGGAGGTGCCTCGCTGGCCCCGACCCGCGGTCCGCAGCGTCGGCACCCCAGGCCTGCGGCCTGGAGGTGCCTCGCTGGCCCCGACCCGCGGTCCGCAGCGTCGGCACCCCAGGCCTGCGGCCTGGAGGTGCCTCGCTGGCCCCGACCCGCGGTCCGCAGCGTCGGCACCCCAGGCCTGCGGCCTGGAGGTGCCTCGCTGGCCCCGACCCGCGGTCCGCAGCGTCGGCACCCCAGGCCTGCGCATTTTCAGCTGCTATTTGAGAATTCTAAAATGTGGAGAACTGCAGTGCATCTTTTGAACTCTTGGAGTGCTGTTGAGTAGATAGGTAGTGCATAAAAAGGCTATTTTAAGCCTTTGTTCTGTGTTTTTAGGTGGGAGCTGTGAGAGTCTCTAGTTCAGAATCATCACGATGGTGGCAGATCGTGCTGAGCGAGAGGAAGATGGCAGCCCGGAGATTGTATCGAGCGGTAACATCTTGGGATCTTTTACGGAGAGCAAACGGACACGAGACCTGATTGTCAACCTGCAGATGTCCTGTATGGAGCCGGTGAGCAGAGAGGTGTGCGCACAGAGGGTTAATGGTGAGTGAACCAGACTGCGAATCACTAGATCCATATGTGTGTGACTGCGGGACATAGTGAATCCTGCTGATCCAGAATCTGTTTGGGGGTAGAGGTGGAGGGGGGATTTCCGGGGTAATAGATTGAACTCTGCGCATGGGGATTAGGCAGGGGTAGAAGACGAGAAGCCTGTATGTTCCTTGTCTGAGTCTCACCATCCTCTCTTCTTTCATTGTAGTTATGGACAATTATCAGGAGCAGCCTCACCTTCTGGAACCACATCTAGGTAAGTTATTTTCATAACCATAGACAACAGAGTCGGGGCCAGCAAGGCACCTCCAGGCCGCAGAGAAATGTTGCTAATGTTAATAAGTGTGGAGCCAGTTGACACTTCACTTTGTAAACCGATCACTTTGTGATCAGGGCCGCTATATCAGGATCATGGCTTCAAAGTGATAGGTTCAGATCAGGGTCATGGCTACAGAGTCATTGCTTTAGATTAAGTTCATGGTGTCAGATCAGGGTCAGGACTCCAGTCAGTGGCTCAGATAAGTCATGGCGTGGAGTCGTGGGTTCAGAACAGGGTCATGGCTACAGTGTCGTGGGTTCAGATCATGGGTGTGGCTCCAGAGTCATGGGTTCAGATTAGGGTCATGGGTTCAGATTAGGGTCATGGGTTCAGATTAGGGTCATGGGTTCAGATTAGGGTCATGGGTTCAGATTAGGGTCATGGGTTCAGATTAGGGTCATGGGTTCAGATTAGGGTCATGGGTTCAGATTAGGGTCATGGGTTCAGATTAGGGTCATGGGTTCAGATTAGGGTCATGGGTTCAGATTAGGGTCATGGGTTCAGATTAGGGTCATGGGTTCAGATCAGGATAATGGTGTTTACATTTTGAACCAATTTCTGACTCTGATGCCTATTATTTGTATGTAATCACAAGTGAACCCATTCAGTTATAAAGTTTTTATTACTATTTAGTATTTATATAGCTCCGACACCTTACACAGAGCTGTACACTGTATATTGTCTTGTCACTTAAAGAGGAATGTTAACCAAGGAATAAACTCCATTCCAGTCAGTAGCGGATACCCCCTTTCCCCTGATAAATCTTTCCCTTTTCTCTAATAGATCATCAGGGGAGTCTGTATGGCTGATATTGTGGTGAAACCCCTCCCACAGTGTGATGTCATGACCATGGTCCTGACCGTTTGCTCTCTGAGAACTTCGTTGCATTGTGGGAAAGAATGGCTTTTTCCAACTGTCAAGCAAGCAGTATTTCACTCTGTGCATAGAACTCTCAGTAATGAACATTCCGCACAGATCACCTGGCAGAACTAAAGACGTCACAACCAGTGATACATTTCAGAATGTTAATCAGGGAGAGGAAAGATTTTTACAATGGGAAAACACTGACTAAATAATCTGTAAATACTATTGTAAACCAATGTTTCTCAAACCTGTCCTCGTGACTCCCCAGCGGTGCACGGTTTGCAGGCTACCTCACTTATGCACAGGAGAGGTAGTTAGTGTCTCAGCTTGGTGGATTGCATGTAGCTGAGACACTAATTACCCCACCTGTGCATAAGTGAGGTTGCCTGCAAACTATGCACTTTTGGGGAGTCACAAGGACAGGTTTAGGAAACTCACAATAAGCAATGTTATTGTTGTTTTCACTACAATTCCTATTTAACTGTCCCTCAGAGGGGCTCCCAACTGAATGCCTACCATAGCCCCATGTCTATATTGTGTAGTGTATGTATCATAGTCTGTATGTTTTTGGGATGTGGGAGGAAACTGGAGTGCCCGGAGGAAACCCATATAGACACGGGGAGAACATACAAACTCTGTCCTTTGTTATAAGGTTACTGAATGGCCAATAAGATGCAAATAATTCATAGATGTAGAATTATGCAACCTTCTGGTTAGTTCATTTAAATTGCATATATTTGCATAATTCTGCATAATCTCAGTTTTATTTGCATCTCATTAACCACGGACCCGTCTATAGCCTTTCATTTGTGAGGGTTGTATATTATCTGGAGTATTCACACTGGCAGGGATGACACGCCTTGTATGGTAGGAAATGTATATTTACCATTTATTTCCTGTATGTGTGTAATTGGAGGAGGTTGGACATGCTGTGGATAAAGAAATCTGAGTTGGGAGTTTTGCTTGTCCGAAGCCCTGCATAGCAGTGTGAGTTATGGGCCCAGCACACTTCCGTTGCACTGTGAGCTTGCTTTTGACATACTAAAGATTGATCGATTATTTAGTATGTCAAAAGCAAGCTCACAGTGCAGCGGAAGTGTGCTGGGCCCATAACCCAGAGGTTGATGGATCAAAACCATCCTCTGCTAGGCATGAATTCATTTTTGCACCTCACTTTATCGCATGGGTAAAACGGTTTCCATAGCCCAGTAAGAGAAAGTGTAATAAGGGCCCTGCCGTAACATAGATATTACGGTAGCTAAGACTACTCCTGGGCTTTTCTTGTGGTTGAAGAGGTGAGTGAACTGTGACACCACACTTAAAACAAAAAACAAAACAAAAACAAAAAACACAGCAAACAGAGAAGCTTCCCCATATTGGAGCATTGGATTTGGTAAAGTCTTAAGCCAATGTGTTGACTCACCACACAGCCCTGCACCTGGCATGTGTCTCGTATGACTGTCTATAGGATCACTCACCACACAGCCCTGCACCCAGCATGTGTCTCATATGACTGTCTATAAGTAAGCTTTAGGTTAGCAGGAATGGTTGCATGGGCACCTAGCTTTTCATCCTTCCCACCCTTGCCCTGGAATCTTCCAGACTTCATAGTGCTGTCCTTTGCTGTGTGTGTGGTTGGTGGTACAGTGGTGAGCACAGCTGCCCTCCAAGCAGTGGACCTGGGTTCGATTCCTAGCCAAGGTATGTGAGCTTGCTTTTGACATACTAAAAATCCCAGAGAGAGAGAGATGGTGGTCTTTTTTACTATTGAATTGTAATCCGGGTTCGGATATCTGGGAGATATCCGCGGATATCCGGGTCGGTGGTGAAACTATCTGCAGATAGCTATCCGGATATCTGCCCAACTATCTGGAATCCGGATCCGGCCGGATAGGGTTAAAATGGTCGGATATCCAAGTTACCCGGATACCCGAAATCCGGAAAGCATCCCTGTTACTCATGTTTTACCACTAGGAGTCTCCAGAACTCTCGTCTCTCTCCTGGCTCAGTGCAGTGATAGTAGACCTGCTTTGTCTTGCAGGGTGGATGTTGGAGTTACTGCTGGAAATTATACAGGATAAATCATCGCCTGATTTCTTCCACCTGGCCTTCAAATTCCTCCTTATCATTTCTGAGGTAAATCAGACAAACACTGGCCTGGATTTGCTCTCTGGAGGCCGGTGACACTGATATAGACTTTAGAGTAACGTACCATGTCAGCCATTAGTAAAAGCAAGAAGATTTGAATCCGCATGATGCTATTTACAGTGCTGCTCATAATTAGTCATATCCCTGACAAATTTTGACTTAAAGTTACTGTAATACAATAGCAAGTAATTTTTTTGATGGGAAATATGTGTCTCCCAAAGGATAAGACAATGTAGAAGAGGTGTGTGTGTGTGGTAGAATCTCAGCTTTTATTTACATTTGAGCAAAAAGTGTCCAGTCCAAAATTATTCATACCCTTCTCAATAATCAATAGAAAAACCTCCATTGGCTATTATAGCGATCAAACGCTTCCTATAATTGCAGACCAGCTTTTTGCATGTCTCCACAGGTATTTTTGCCCATTCATCTTTAGCAATAAGCTCTAAATCATTCAAGTTGAAGGGTCTTCTTGCCATCACCCTGATCTTTAGCTCCCTCCACAGATTCTCAATTACTTTCAAGCAGGGATGGTCATAGTCAGCCAACTTCGCTATGCTGGAACTACACGTAGTTTTACGCAATTACGCTTTGCCAAACTACGGCTTTCGAAATCAAATTTTTGGAGGCAGAAAAGGCACAAACTGCAATGGGAACGGGTGCAGCATCTTCAGACCCTTTCTCCCTTGCACCTTCACAGCCACCCTTCTCCACTCTACCTCTGACCTTGAGCGGTTCCTGCTCATCTGCCCTCAACAGTCAGGTGTCTGTGAAGGAAATCCTTGAGCGGAAGAAGCCAATTTCTGCCAGTCACCCTCTTCCCCGTCTTGACAGTTGGCTTGGCTGGTGGACTCTGAGGCCTTCCATAAATTTGTGGCCATTGGGACTCCACAGTGGAAGATACCAGGCCACAATTATTTCTCTAAAAAGGCTATACCCAAACTGTGCCGTGAAGTTGAGAGGCAAGCGGTGTCATCTCTGGCACACAGCGTTAGGTCAAGGGTCCACCTGACCATGGATGCCTGGTCTGCCAAGCACGGTGAGGGCAGGTACATTACTAACACAGCCCATTGGGTCAACCTGGTGACCGCTGGCAAGCAGGGAGTACGTGGCTGTGCAGCCGACAAACTTGTGACACCTCCACGGCTTGCAGGCAGGCCTCCTGCCACCTCCTCTCCTCCTGCCACCTCCTCTTCCCTGTTGTACTCCTCCTCCTACTTGGTGGAGTGGCAGTTCAACTCTGGTGGTGCTGTGATCTCCTCTCCAGCTACACAGCCCCAGTTCCCCAGGGCCTATTCTGTATGCCAGGTACGACGGTGTCATGCCATCTTAGACATGTCTTGCCTCAAAGCGGATGAGTCACACTGGAGCAGCTCTCCTGGCTGCTCTTAACAAACAGGTGGATCAGTGGCTGACCCCGCACCAGCTGGAGATCGGCAACGTGGTGTGTGATGGCAGCAATCTCATTTCCGCTTTGAATTTGGGAAAACTGACACGTACCCTGCATGGCACGTGCTGAATCGAGTCATTTAAAGATTTGTGTCAAAGTACCCAGGCTTAGAGGACATCCTGAAGCAGGCCAGGAAGTTGAGTGGGCATTCCAGGCGGTCTTACATGGCCATGGCACACTTTGCGAATATTCAGCGGAGAAACAAGTTCACTGCAATTCGACGCTCCTTATGTTCTCTCGTCTGCTAGAACAGGAGAAAGCTGTCACTCGGTACCTCTACAACTACAGTAGAAGGACACACTCTGGGGAAATGGGGATGTTCTGGCCCAACAACTGGACACTCATGCGAAATGCATGCAGGCTCATGCAGCCATTTGATGAGGTGACCAACCTGGTGAGTCACAGTGAAGGCACCATCAGCAACTTGATCCCGTACGCTTACTTCCTTAAGCGACCCGTGCGTAGAGTGGTGGATCACGCTGTGGAGGAGCGTGAACAGGAAAAATTACAGCTGGAAGCATTGTGGGATCAATTCTCATCAGAACCAGATGTTTCCTCAACACCTGCAGCAGCACAGAGGGAGGAGGAGGAGGAAGAGCCGTGTGGGGAAGAGGAGTCAGACTCAGATGATGAGGAAAGTGTTTCTTTGGAGGAGGCAGCAGAAGAACAACCGCAGCAGGCGTCGCAGGGGGCTTGTGCTGCTCAACGTTCCCATGGTATTGTTGGTTGTTGGGGGAAGGAGGAAGACTTGCCTTACGGCACTGTAGAAGAGCAAGAGGAGATGGATAGTACGTCTGGATGCAACTTTGTGCAGATGGCCTCTTTCATGCTGTCCAGCCTGTTGAAGGACCCCCGTATAAAAAAACTCAAGGGGAATGAGCTTTACTGGGTGGCCACGCTACTAGACCCTCGGTATAGGCACAAAGTGGTGGAGATGTTTCCAAATCACCAGAAGGGAGAAAGGATGCAGCACTTGCAGAACAAGCTGTCAAGTATGCTTTACAATGCGTTTAAGGGTGATGTTACAGCACAACGCAATAAAGGTACCACTGCCAATCATCCTCCTCCCATGTCCATGCAGGCAAGGACAGGACGCTCCAGTGATCTCATGGTGATTTCTGCCCTTAAAACGCTGCTTTTTTGAGTCAAATCCAGATTTTTCCCCGGTACTTTTGGCGTCCACTCTTTCCCACTCATCCATGCAAAAACTCAGATGTTAGACCCCTTGAAACACCTTTTCCATCACTTTTGTAGCCAGCATAAGTGTTTCTAGTTTTTAAAGTTCACCTCCCCATTGAATTGCCCCACTGCAGTCCATCATAAATGCAACAGCCAGAATTATCCACTTCTCCCAACCATTCCACCACGGAGGGTTCCCTCTGTGAATCCCTCCACTGGCTTCCTATCCTATTGACCTACAAATCTGTCTACAAAACCTGTCCAACCTACATTTTTGATCTTACTCGGAGGTACACACCTAACTGCTTACTCCGCTTCTTTAATGAACTTTTCCTGGCTGCTCCCTGCATCACCCAGTCCCATGCAGGCCTCCAGGACTTCTCAAGAGCTGCTCCAACACTATGGAACTTCCTACCTCCACCCATTTGGGCAGCCCTCTCCTTCAACCTCTTCAAGAAGGCTCTCAAAACTCACCTTTTCACTCTGGCCTACCACCCCTTATTAGTGCTCGAAACCCGCAGCTGAACTCTGGTCCCCTACCTTTTGTGTCGCTAGCTCCGGAGCCGGATTAAGGCCAAATGGGACCCTAAGCAAAATAGCAGATCTGGGCCCTCCTTCAAGCCACCTCATGTTCCCCTCTGTTCCCCATGCCATCTCTTGTCCCCATGTCCCCTCTGTGCATCCCCTTGTGCCCCTCTGTTCTCCCTGTGCCACCTCTTGTGTCCCTCTGTTCCACTTGTGCCACTCTGTTCCCCTCATGTCCCCTCTGTACCACCTTGTAGCCCCAGTGTCACACTGCAACAACACACAGAGACACTGCTTGTCACATCACAACATGCACAGACACTTCCTGTCCCACCACAACACACAGACACTGTCTGTCCCACCATACCACACACACTGCCTGTCACCACAACACACACAGACACTGCATGTCCCACCACAACACACACAGACACTACCTGTCACCACAACACACACAGACGCTGCCTGTCCCACCACAACACACACAGACACTACCTGTCACCACAACACACACAGGCGCTGCCTGTCCCACCACAACACACACCGACGCTGCCTGTCACCACAACACACACCGACACTGCCTGTCACCACAACACACACAGACACTGCCTGTCCCACCACAACACACACAGACACTGCCTGTCCCACCACAACACACACAGACACTACCTGTCACCACAACACACACAGACGCTGCCTGTCCCACCACAACACACACAGGCGCTGCCTGTCCCACAACAACACACACAGACGCTGCCTGTCCCACAACAACACACACAGACGCTGCCTGTCACCACAACAAACACAGACACTGCCTGTCCCACCACAACACACACAGACACTGCCTGTCCCACCACAACACACACAGACACTGCCTGTTCCACCACAACACACACAGACGCTGCCTGTCCCACAACAACACACACAGACGCTGCCTGTCCCACCACAACACACACAGACACTGCCTGCCCCATCACAACACACACAGACGCTGCCTGTCCCACAACAACACACACAAACACATAGAGACTGTAAGTTAGGTGAAAAGAAAAGCTTTGCGAAATAATCCAATCATTTTCAGTGCTCTGAAACTGAAAGTCACAACTTTCTCTACCCCTGCCTGCTGTCCCTCTCACCATCTTTGCCTTGCAGATGTCTGATGACTGGGAGTAGGGATGCTCATTCGGATTCCGCGGAAATGCAATTTCTGAAATTCCGATCGGAAATTGCATTTCCGCATCAGAATGCGTAAATCGGTAATGCAAGTGCAGTAGGCGGATTTCCACCTGAAATCGCGGAAATCCCACCCGACTTCAACATCAATTTTCTCAAACACTATAAGGTCTTTTTGAAAAACCTTTTTTTTTTTTTTTTTTTTGCATCTTGTTCAGAAGATTCTGTTTAATAAACCCTGAAAATGTGGTGTTTCTGGGACTTATGGGGGCTTTGCTATTAACAGCTAAAGTCAACAGATCTTTACTGTAATGTAAAATGCAGAAAATCTGCATCTGCCTATTTTCTGCATTTTACATTACAGTAAAAATCTGCTGACTTTAGCGGGTAATAGCAAAGCCCCCTTAAGTCCTAGAAACACTAATTTTTTTAGGGCTTATTAAACAGACTCTTCTAAACAAGATGCAAAAAAATTTTTCAAAAAGACCTTATAGTTTTTGAGAAAATCGATGTTAAATTTGGGCAGAATTTCCACGATTTCCGGCGGAAATTCCACATTGGAATGTGGAAATTGGTAACAGAATCGGTAATTGGCAATGGTGGAATGCGGATTTACCGCGGAATCGGAAATTGGCATTCCGACCATCCCTAATTGGGAGCAGTGGGAGATCTCTGCCAGCTAGCTGCCTGGGACTGGTGATACAGGGAGGAGGCAGCTCATGCAGGGAGGGGTAACATGAGAGGGTGTCAGACGGCCCTTTGAAAAGACACTGGAAATGCCTGCTCTGGAAATGCCTGCTCTCCTCTCCTGATTCTTCATGCTGAAGCTTCTATTCCTGCTGGGATGGGAGGAGAGGGCATAAAGTGCAGGGAAACAGCTAGAGCAGACACAGACAATTCAATGCTGCAGGAAGCATGGGCTGCTTCCGTTAGAGCAGAACCCGGCTTCCTGCTGTTGCCTGGCAACACACAGCCACAGCTCAGCAACGTCTGAGGGCTAAACTATTAACTGAAGGGGGGGGGAGAAGAACTTTAGCAGTAAAAAAGTAAGCAGCTCTGTTCTCCAGCGTCCTCCCTCCCCTCTGCAGCAGGACCACACGAGCCTTGCTGTTTTTACGAGACAGCAGCTAGGATACCAGGGCCAGATTACATGCTGATGGGGCCCCTTAGACTCTGCTGGTGCCCCAATCAGGTGATTGGAATGATTAGTGGGATAATCTGGCCCTGCCTACCTCTCCTAGATTGTAAGCCTTTCAGGCAGAGTCCTCCTCCTTTTGTGTCCTACCTGATCATGCTCCTCCAATACTGTGCATCCATGATATGCATATGAGTGAACTCAGCTTGCCTAATCCCCAACCATGCTCCCATCCAGTGACTGACTAAGAATTACCTTGTACTCATATGGCTTGATTTACTAAACCATGATAAGTCATATCACTGCAGTTTTCGCACACATTTTCGTATTTGCGTGCGATCAGGGGGTGAATGGAGTATCTTCCGAGTTAGAGCATATCGGAGGATACAAAGTCCTTCATGGTCAGAGGTGGCACTGTGGAGCAAGTTTCCTGGTCCAGCTTTCCCCATTTGGGAGGCCGTATCTCTGGAGCCCTTAGCCCCAGAGACCCTAAATTTCAGGTGTGTGAAGCAGAGGATAATGGCTACATGTGGGCATAATCAGGGTCATGCTAGCCCTCCAAGAACCAGAGATACTGCACCCCAAAAAAGGAATTTGATATGTATGTAGAAGGCATATTGACCTTCTTGCACTCCAAATTTGTTGTCACTGACACCCTCAAAGCCAGAGATATACCCCACATTTTATTGCATTTCGTGCCTGCGTGCCCCCTCTTTGGGAGGCCATATCTCAGAGGCCCTTTCCTGGAGTGACCCCAAATTTCAGGTGTGGTTATTAAAGTTTAGGGGCTACACATGGGTACAGGTGTGTTCACACTAGCACCCCCCCCCCCCCCAAGAATTATAGTTACCAGACCCCAAAAAATGAAAGAAAATTGTTCAAGTTTGAAATTGTCTAAGTTTTGGCATTAACTGTTTTTGAACCCCAGGGCTCAGAGCTTAGCTTTTAATGCCAGTGCCTAGCTCAAATCATGTTCTACATGCACTACAAATTTGGGGTATCTGACTTGCCCAGAGCCGGAGATATTGGGTTTCAAACAAGGTCAGAAACCATAAACTTTTTTAAAAATAACCCCAAACAGTTTTTGGGCTCTAGCTCAGGTATACTTGGGGCCAGGGGCCCCAAACATGGCATGTGTCTTCACCAGGTAGAGGAACACCTGCATGCCAAGCTTGGGGCCCCTGGCCCACATAGTTCAGCATTGGGCATCAATGTCCATTTTTGGGTGGCCAGGGCACTTTCAGAAACTTCCGTTCTGTTGGTGCCAGTGGGCCCAAAATTGCTGTGTAGGGCCTTCGGGGAACCCCGAGAGTGCTAGCAAATTTGGTGTTTCTGCCACTTCAGTTCATCAGATATGGCCTTTTCCCCCAGTTACTAGGACACACTCCTGCTCCCCAACTTGTAGGAACAGTTTAGAGAGGGCCCCTTCCTATCCCGATGAGACTATACACTAGTGCCTATAGCAGTGGTGGCAAACCTATGGCACACATACCCGAGGCGGCATGAAGAGCCATCTTTGAGGGCACATGTGCTGTGCCTGTCACCACTACTGATCGCTGTGCTTCCAGTGCTGTCCCCACCACCGCTGCCTGTGCCCCACTCTTTCACTTATAGTAATAGACCTCAGAATTCTGGGCAACAGCCAAGCCAGAGAGGTACACGCTACCTGCATCTAGTGTACTGCAAATGCGGAAGTGACGTTAGTTCCTGCATTCTGAGTACGCTGGGCACGGGCAGCTTTTGTGCTTTCTTTGGCCAAGACCATACAGCAGTTTAAGAAGAAAGGTTCCACTTATAACAGGCCCCACCATGGTCGACGTAAGTAGTTGAGTACATGTCCTCAATGTCAAATCCACAGGTTGTCTTTTGCAAATAAACATGAGTAGAGATGAGCGTAATGACCTAATTACGATTTCGCAAAATTTCGCGTAATTAGTGTAATTACGATTATGGCCGTAAGTACATAATCGTAATGAAGAAGGATTTCGCGAAAATTCGCGTAAGCGTAATTTTCACGTAATTTTCGCATTACAGTCGGTATTATGAAATGAATGCGTATGGCCATGCTCCCAAGCGGAAAAGTTGACGCATGTATCAATGTTAGGTAGCCGCCGACTTTAAGGGTTAATAGCAAAGCCCCCTTAAATGCTAAGAGCCTCAAATTTGGAGCATATATTAAGGAGATCAGGAGGAATAAGAGGAAAAAAAATTTTTTCAAAAAGACCTTATAGTGTTTGAGAAAATCGATGTTAAAGTTTCAAAGGAAAAATGTAAACATTTAAAAACCCGCCGACTTTAACGGTTAATAGCAAAGCCTGCTTAAAGTTTAGGAACACCAAATTCCCAGGGTATATTAAGGGGATCAGTGGGAATAAGAGGAAAATATTTTTTTTTCAAAAAGACCATATAGTTTTTGAGAAAATTGATTTTTAAGTTTCAAGGGCGAAAATGTCTTTTAAATGCGGAAAATGTCAGTTTTTTTTGCACAGGTAACAATAGTGTATTATTTTCATAGATTCCCCCAAGTGGGAAGAGTTTTACTTACTTCGTTCTGAGTGTGGGAAATATAAAAAAAAACGACGTGGGGTCCCCCCTCCCAGACCTCCTTAACCCCTTGTCCCCCATGCAGGCTGGGATAGCCAGAATGCGGAGCACCGGCCGCGTGGGGCTCCGCACCCTGACTATACCAGCCCGTATGGTCCATGGATTGGGGGGTCTCGGAAGGGGAGGGGCAGCCAAGCTTTCCCCTCCCCCTCCGAGCCCTTGTCCAATCCAAGGACAAGGGGCTCTTCTCCACCTCCGATGGGCGGTGGAGGCCGCGATTTCCTGGGGGGGAGGTTCATGGTGGAATCTGGGAGTCCCCTTTAAAAAGGGGTCCCCCAGATGCCCACCCCCCCTCCCAGGAGAAATGAGTATAGAGGTACTTGTACCCCTTACCCATTTCCTTTAAGAGTTAAAGTAAATAAACACACAGACACTTAGAAAAAGTATTTTAATTGAGCAAAAAACATAACCACGAAAAAAGTCCTTTAATATTCTTAATTAACCATTAATACTTACCTGTCCCTTTAAATAAATGATCCCTCGCAATATCCTCGGAAATGTTCTATCAGTTACAATGTAACAAAGTTATTACAATGTAACAACTTTGTTACATTGTAACTATGCTGCACCCGACGTCACTCGCCGCCGCCGCGTCTGTGCTGCACGGACCCGACAGAGCTCTGAGCTATAGCTCAGAGCTCTCTAAGCATCTTTGTATTTGGGCTCCAAGGAGCCCCATTGGTCCTTAGCAGACCAATGGGGTTCCTTTAAATCAGAAGGAACCCCATTGGTCTGCTAAGGACCAATGGGGCTCCTTGGAGCCCAAATACAAAGATGCTTAGAGAGCTCTGAGCTATAGCTCAGAGCTCTGTCGGGTCCGTGCGGCGGCTGAGCGGCGAGTGACGTCGGGTGCGGCGTAGTTACAATGTAACAAAGTTGTTACATTGTAATAACTTTGTTACATTGTAACTGATGGAACATTTCCGAGGATATTGCGAGGGATCATTTATTTAAAGGGACAGGTAAGTATTAATGGTTAATTAAGAATATTAAAGGACTTTTTTCGTGGTTATGTTTTTTGTTCAATTAAAATACTTTTTCTAAGTGTCTGTGTGTTTATTTACTTTAATTCTTAAAGGAAATGGGTAAGGGGTACAAGTACCTCTATACTCATTTCTCCTGGGAGGGGGGGTGGGCATCTGGGGGACCCCTTTTTAAAGGGGACTCCCAGATTCCACCATGAACCTCCCCCCCAGGAAATCGCGGCCTCCACCTCCACCGCCCATCGGAGGTGGAGAAGAGCCCCTTGTCCTTGGAATGGACAAGGGCTCGGGGGGGGGGGGAGGGGAAAGCTTGGCTGCCCCTCCCATTCTGAGACCCCCCAATCCATGGACCATGCGGGCTGGTATAGTCAGGGTGCGGAGCCCCACGCGGCCGGTGCTCCGTATTCTGGCTATCCCAGCCTGCATGGGGGACAAGGGGTTAAAGAGGTCTGGGAGGGGGGACCCCACATCATTTTTTTTTTTTTTTTTATATTTCCCACACTAAAGAACGAAGTAAGTAAAACTCTTCCCACTTGGGGGAATCTATGAAAATAATACACTATTGTTACCTGTGCAAAAAAAACTGACATTTTCCGCATTTAAAAGACATTTTCGCCCTTGAAACTTAAAAATCGATTTTCTCAAAAACTATATGGTCTTTTTGAAAAAAAATTTTTTCCTCTTATTCCCACTGATCCCCTTAATATACCCTGGGAATTTGGTGTTCCTAAACTTTAAGCAGGCTTTGCTATTAACCGTTAAAGTCGGCGGGTTTTTAAATGTTTACATTTTTCCTTTGAAACTTTAACATCGATTTTCTCAAAAACTATAAGGTCTTTTTGAAAAAAAAAATTTCCTCTTATTCCTCCTGATCTCCTTAATATATTCTCCAAATTTGAGGCTCTTAGCATTTTAAGGGGGCTTTGCTATTAACCCTTAAAGTCGGCGGCTTTTTTATATTATACGGAGCGTTACGGTTTAACACGAAATTACGGTAGCGTTTAATGCGAAATTACGGCATGAACGAAACGCGAAATTACGCGTTGAAAATTACGCTTACGGTATATTCAATTACGATTTTAATGGCAATTACGCTACCGTAATTTCGCATCGTAATCGCAAATTTCGCATGCGTAATTTTAGTAATGTGAAATTATGAAAATTTCGGCTCAACTCTAAACATGAGTGCTGGCAGCATTGCTGCAGAGGTTGAAGGGTTGGATGGTCAGCTTGTCAGTGCTCAGACCATATGCTGCTCACTCTATTAAACTGGTCTGAAATGTTTTGTGGTACTATTGGTTGCTGAGCCCTGTCCATGTTTTGGTTAGTATGTTGTGTGGTACTATTGGTTGCTGAACCCTGTCCATGTCTTGGTTAGTACATTTTGTGGTACTATTGGTTGGAAAGAAAATGGAGTACTTACCTTGGGGAGCTGGAAGCCTCTGGATTCTTATGATGCTTACCCCTCAGTCCTTTTCTGCCTCCTGGATCCAGCACAGAATGCCCCTGAACTCCATGCGCAGCAATATTTACCTTTTGGCTTCCAGTGCAGGGGCAGTAGAAGCTTTATAATCGGGCTCCAGCAGAAATAGCCAAGCCCCATCAGGTCTGCTCTACTGCACAGGTGTGATGTAACATTTCGTGAAGCAATACAGACGTCTGATTATGTGGTGATCTGCAGAATCACCAATAATGCAGACACTATACCTGATTATGTGGTGATCTGCAGAATCACCAATAATGCAGACGCTATACCTGATTATGTGGTGATCTGCAGAATCCCCAATAATACAAGTATAGCTAACGGGGAACAGTGTGAGATGTGCTTGGTGCAACAGTAACTGAATAGTTAAATGAGACCTCACCAGAGGAGCTGGTGGGTACTATCAGAAGAGCACCTCACCAGTGGCAAGGGCCCACTGGTGAGTAGAGAGGTCAGACAGGCTAGGTTCGGCAACTGAGAGGCAGGTACAGTACAAAATCAGAAGGTGAGAGAGTAGTGAGGATTCAGGCAGAGGTTCAGCAACTAGATCAAATGGGCAGAAGTACAGAAACGTAACGCAAAAGCAAGGTCAGAGATAAGCCAGTCATACACAGAATATCTATAATACAATAAAGCAATAATCCTAGTCTTGTGTGAAATCCCTGGTTTCCTCCCAGATCAAAGCACACCGGATACTAGTCTAAGGTCTGAGCGCTAACACTGATGTATTCGCAACAGCAGACAGGTTGCGAATGAACAGCGAAGGCTTAAGAAGCAGAGGAGACCTCACAGCCATGCCCCTTACCAATCAGCCAATCCTGAGCGGCGTGAGTCACCTCTGACGTCAGCCGACCAGCGGTTCAGCTGACGCGCCTCCTCCTAGCATAAAGGCCCTGTCTACGCGTGCGGCCGCGCGATCCAGCAACCCTATGTGCAATTGAAAATTCCGTCCTCGGCGTGCCTCACGCCAGAGGAACAGCTGAACCCCCCGAGCAGGAGAGTGAAGCGGCTGCGGAGTCACCAGGCGTATCCGCAGCTGCTGCTTCAACACTCATTACATGTGAGTTGCCTTTGCCTGCACAGGAGAGCAGACCCAATCAGGTTTGGCTTTTTCTGCCAGAGCCCAAACAGAGAGCCTCTACTGCGCCTGTGCTGGGCCCTGATGGTAAATATTGCTGTGTGCTGCTGTGCCTGCGTAGTGCTGCTTGTTGGGCTAATTTATAGAGGAGCCAGCGCTGGATCCCCAAGGCTACAGAGGATGGGGAAAGTCTCATTAGGATCCTGAGGCTTCCCCTTCTCCAGTTAAGTACTACATATGGGCTGTGCGTTTCTTTTGTTACAGATGTACTTTAATAGCTACACTATATGCTTCTACTGATCAGGGTCTCTCTTTATTAACAATTCTAGGTAGGACCACCTTTTTGGGCAGGGCCTCCCTGAATTGGGAGCACTAGACTAATATACAAATACTAAAGAGGACCTCCTTAAACCCTTACCCTGTTTTTTTTATTCTATTTTAATTCTATGCGTTGCAGCATCACATTGGTTTGAGACTCCCCCAGTGTAATGCAGAGCGGCACATGATATTTACCTGATCTGGATGCAGGATCAGCTCTCTTCTTCCACCACCGAGTGGCGCTGTAATTCTGAAAGCCTCCTTCGGGTACCGATCACATCATATCGTGATCTGGATGTAAGGATGATGTCAGCATTACAGCGCCACTCGGTGGTGGGAGACGAGCCAAACCTGCGTGCAGTTTAGGTTCATATTGTGCTCCCTTTGCCGCTTGGCTGAGGGAGGCAGCCCATATATATAGCCTGTTGCAGCAGCCCTGCCCCAAGTTTTAGTACACAAAATAACTCCGATGGGGCTGCTAAAGGGTTAATAAGGAATACTGTGGTAGGGATGGTCAATGAGATCCAAATTTTGAAGTGATGCAGCATTATGTAAATTTATGCAGCTTGAACATGAACCAATCAAATGCTGCTGAGGTAAAATCCAGTTGGTCCATTTTCTAGCTGCATAAATTTGCATACAAAATTTGCATAGTCCTTCAGTAACTGGAAATGATTTGCATCTCCTTGGCCATCCCTACACTGTACTAATTCTAGGCATCACTACAGTGGCCTGCTTTTCACATGGCAATGTATCCTCGCCAGAGCCGGATTAAGGCCAAATGGGCGAACACGCTGAATCCAGCGCTGGAGACTTGGGCGCAGCCGGCGCCACCATAGGCGGTAATAGGAACTACAGCTGTAGCAGGCACAGGGAGTAACTTCAGCGCCGTCAGAAGACTGAGCTGAAGTTTATTTTAAAACAATAATTCGGCTTCCAGCAATAGCTAGAAGCCAAATTATATCATTCCAACACTATCCATGGCAGCCTGGAGGGGGAATAGTAATTAACACGGTCCAGACTGGTGCGGCAGCAGGATCAGTAATATACCGGCTGTGTCCTGCACCCAAGTCTCCTGCATCATTCTCTCTCGTACGCCAAATGGGGCCCTAAGCAAAATAGCAGATCTGGGCCCCTCTACCTCAAGACTCATGTCCCCCCCCCCCCCCCCCATGCCATCGCTTGTCCCCATGTCCCCTCTGTGCATCCTCTTGTGCCCCTCTGTTCTCCCTGTGCCACCTCTTGTGCCTCTGTTCCACTTGTGTCACTCTGTTCCCCTCATGTTCCCTCTGTACCACCTTGTAGCCCCTGTGTCACACCGCCGCAACACACACACACTGCCTGTCCCACCACAACACACCCAGACGCTGCCTGTCCCACCACAACACACACACTGCCTGTCCCGCCACGACACACACACTGCCTGTCCCACCACAACACACACACTGCCTGTCCCACCACAACACACACACTGCCTGTCCCACCACAACACACACTGCCTGTCCCGCCACAACACACACACTGCCTGTCCCGCCACAACACACACACTGCCTGTCCCGCCACAACACACACTGCCTGTCCCGCCACGACACACACGGGCGCTGCCTGTCCCGCCACGACACACACGGGCGCTGCCTGTCCCGCCACGACACACACGGGCACTGCCTGTCCCGCCACGACACACACGGGCGCTGCCTGTCCCGCCACGACACACACGGGCGCTGCCTGTCCCACCACAACACACACAGACGCTGCCTGTCCCGCCACGACACACACGGGCGCTGCCTGTCCCGCCACGACACACACGGGCGCTGCCTGTCCCGCCAGGACACACACGGGCGCTGCCTGTCCCGCCAGGACACACACGGGCGCTGCCTGTCCCGCCAGGACACACACGGGCGCTGCCTGTCCCGCCAGGACACACACGGGCGCTGCCTGTCCCGCCAGGACACACACGGGCGCTGCCTGTCCCGCCAGGACACACACGGGCGCTGCCTGTCCCGCCAGGACACACACGGGCGCTGCCTGTCCCGCCACGACACACACGGGCGCTGCCTGTCCCGCCACGACACACACGGGCGCTGCCTGTCCCGCCACGACACACGGGCGCTGCCTGTCCCGCCACGACACACACGGGCGCTGCCTGTCCCGCCACGACACACACGGGCGCTGCCTGTCCCGCCATGACACACACAGGCGCTGCCTGTCCCGCCATGACACACACAGGCGCTGCCTGTCCCGCCACGACACACAGGCGCTGCCTGTCCCGCCACGACACACACAGGCGCTGCCTGTCCCGCCACGACACACACAGGCGCTGCCTGTCCCGCCACGACACACACAAACACATAGGGCTTGATTCACAAAAGAGTGCTAACTCTTAGCATGGCCGTTTTCGCGCGAATGTTCGCATTGCGCGCTATCGCGAATTTTCACGCAAAACGATTGTGTTTTCGCGCGCAAACGTGAGTTTTCGCACGAAATCGATATAGTTTTCGCACAAAAGTTCGCATTTGCACGCGAAAACGTTCTCGTTTTGCGTGGAAATTCGCGATCGCGTGTGATGCGAAAATTTGTGCGAAAACGGCCGTGCTAAGAGTAAGCACTATTTTGTGAATCAAGCCCACAGTGACTGCAAGTTAGGTCAAGAGAAAAGCTTTGTTAAGTAATCCAACCATATTTTCAGTGCTCTGAAGTGGAAAGTCACAACTTTCTCTACTCCTGCCTGCTGTCCTTCTCACCATCTTTCCCTTGCAGATGTCTGATGACTGGGAGCAGTGGGAGATCTCTGCCAGCTAGCTGCCTGGGACTGGTGATACAGAGAGGTGGCAGCTCATGCAGGGAGGGATAACATGAGAGGGTGTCAGACGGCCCTTTGAAATGACACTGGAAATGCCTGCTCTGGAAATGCCTGCTCTCCTCTCCTGATTCTTCATGCTGAAGCTTATATTCCTGCTGGGATGGGAGGAGAGGGCATAAAGTGCGGGGAAACAGCCAGAGCAGACACAGACAATTCAATGCTGCAGGAAGCATGGGCTGCTTCCGTTAGAGCAGAACCCGGCTTCCTGCTGTTGCCTGGCAACACACAGCCACAGCTCAGCAGCGTCTGAGGGCTAAACTATTAACTGAATGGGGGAGAAGAACTTTAGCAGTTCAAAATGTAAGCAACTCTGTTCTCCAGCGTCCTCCCTCCCCTCTGCAGCAGGACTACATGAGCCTTGCTGTTTTTATGAGACAGCAGCTCGGATACCAGGACCAGATTACATGCTGATGGGGCCCCTTAGACTCTGCTGGGGCCCCAATCAGGTGATTGGAATGATTAGTGGGATAATCTGGCCCTGCCTACCTCTCCTAGATTGTAAGCCTTTCAGGCAGAGTCCTCCTCCTTTTTGTGTCCTACCTGATCATGCTCCTCCATTACTGTGCATCCATGATATGCATGTGAGTGAACTCAGCTTGCCTAATCCCCAACCATGCTCCCATCCAGTGACTAAGCATTACCTTGTACTCATATTGTGCTGTGTGATCTCCATGCTCCATCCAGTGACTAAGCATTACCTTGTACTCATACTGTGCTGTGTGATCTCCATGCTCCCATCCAGTGACTAAGCATTACCTTGTACTCATACTGTGCTGTGTGATCTCCATGCTCCCATCCAGTGACTAAGCATTACCTTGTACTCATATGGCTTGATTTACTAAACCGTGATCAGTCAGATCACTGCAGTTTTCTCACACATTTTCATGTTTGCGTGTGATCGCAAATTATTGTACGCAATTACGAATTATCACGCGCAATATAATAACTTCAGAGGAAAGAAAAAGTAGTGGTGCACATCCCGCTAAACCATCGATTTATTTATCCAATTAAAATTGAGTTCATCTAAAATAGACACACACCAGCAAGACAGAGAAAGGTACAGGCAGTGACTAGTCTTGCTGGTCTGTGTTTATTTTAGATGAACTCAATTTTAATTGGATAAATAAATGGATGTTTTAGCCGGATGTGCACCACTACTTTTTCTTTCCTCTGAAATGATTATCCTGTGGATGGCGAGCTGCACCCTCGAGCTGTGCTTGTTCCTGTGCATGGACCTTTTCTTCTACTGCTGAATTATCACGCGAAATTGTGATTTTTTTTTTTTCCACACGAAAATGACCACGTTTTGTGCGAATATTCACAATTGCACCTGATAATTTGCGATCGCGTACAAACGCAAAAATGCACGCAAAAATGGCCTTGATATGACTTATCACAGTTTAGTGAATCAAGCCCATACTGTGCTGCGTGACCTTGTTTTTCTTATATTCCTGTGTTGTCGTATTGCTGTACGTCACTCTTATATATTGTCTGTAACTGAAACTAATGTCCAGCGCTGCATAATATGTTGGCACTTTATAAATACAATAAATTAATATTTGCAGGCTAGAATAACTGTTTTACCAATTGTGGCCACTAGATGCTAATATTGCACTCAACCCCCCACCCCCCCAAAGTTAGCTGCATTACCTCCTGTGGCCACCAAGGGGTGAATTGAGTATCTTCTGAATTAGAGAATATCGGAGGATACTTAGTCCTAAGTCCTTCATTGCCAGAGGTGGCACTGCACATTTCCTGGTCCAGGCTCCCCCTTTGGGAGGCCATATCTCTAGTGTCCTTAGCCCCAAGGCCCTACATTTCAGGTGTTTGTAGCAGAAAATCACGGCTACACGTGGGCATAATCTGGGTCATGCTAGCCCTCCAAGAACCAGAGATACTGCACCCCAAAACAGGGTTTGGTTTGGGAGCATTTTCTGTTAGGAACACCCCAGGCTGTTGACATTTGATATGTATGTAGAAGGCATGTTGGCTTTCTTACACTCCAAATTCGGGGTCACTGGCACCTAGTGTTGGGTAGTGTTGGGCGAACAGTGTTCGCCACTGTTCGGGTTCTGCAGAACATCACCCTGTTCGGGTGATGTTCGAGTTCGGCCGAACACCTGACGGTGCTCGGCCAAACCGTTCGGCCACATGGCCGAACTAAGAGCGCATGGCCGAACGTTCCCCGAACGTTCGGCTAGCGCTGTGATTGGCCGAATGGGTCACGTGGTTCGGACCCGAACGCGCTCTGATTGGCTGAACGGTCACGTGGTTCGGGTAAATAAATACCCGAACCACGTCATATCTCCGCCATTTGTCTGTGGGTTTAGCTTTGGGTAGGCAGGCAGGGTAGTTCGCGCTCCAGCCACGCTAGCCAGGGTCCCCCCCAGTCATTGTGTGTCGCAGCTGGGAACAGTAGTACACCGCTCGCTCAGCCACACTATATATAGCATTGTTTACTGCCACTGTGTACCTCGCTCAGCCACACTATATAGCATTCTGTGTACTGTTCTGTGTCTGCTGGGAACAGTAGTACACCGCTCGTTCAGCCACACTATATAGCATTCTGTGTACTGTTCTGTGTCTGCTGGGAATAGTGGTACACCGCTCGTTCAGCCACACTATATAGCATTCTGTGTACTGTTCTGTGTCTGCTGGGAACAGTAGTACACCGCTCGTTCAGCCACACTATATAGCATTCTGTGTACTGTTCTGTGTCTGCTGGGAACAGTAGTACACCGCTCGTTCAGCCACACTATATAGCATTCTGTGTACTGTTCTGTGTCTGCTGGGAACAGTAGTACACCGCTCGTTCAGCCACACTATATAGCATTCTGTGTACTGTTCTGTGTCTGCTGGGAATAGTGGTACACCGCTCGTTCAGCCACACTATATAGCATTCTGTGTACTGTTCTGTGTCTGCTGGGAACAGTAGTACACCGCTCGTTCAGCCACACTATATAGCATTCTGTGTACTGTTCTGTGTCTGCTGGGAATAGTGGTACACCGCTCGTTCAGCCACACTATATAGCATTCTGTGTACTGTTCTGTGTCTGCTGGGAATAGTGGTACACCGCTCGTTCAGCCACACTATATATTGTTTACTGCCACTGTGTACCTCGCTCAGCCACGCTATATATAGCATTGTGTTTTCTGACACTCTGTGTACACGGCTTAGCCTGGCTATATAGCATTGTGTGTACTGCCACTGTGCACCTCGCTCAGCCACGCTATATATAGCATTGTGTTTTCTGACACTCTGTGTACACGGCTTAGCCTGACTATATAGCATTGTGTGTACTGCCACTGTGCACCTCGCTCAACCACGCTATATATAGCATTGTGTTTACTGCCACTCTGTGTACACCGCTCAGCCAGACTATATACCATTGTTTACTGACACTCTGTGTACACCGCTCAGCCAGACTATATACCATTGTTTACTGACACTCTGTGTACACCGCTCAGCCAGACTATATACCATTGTTTACTGACACTCTGTGTACACCGCTCAGCCAGACTATATACTATTGTTTACTGCCACTCTGTGTACATGGCTCAGCCAGACTATATAGCATTGTGTGTACTGCCACTCTGTGTACACCGCTCAGCCAGACTATATAGCATTGTTCACTGCCACTCTGTGTACACGGCTCAGCCAGACTATATAGCATTGCGTACTCTGCCAGTCAGTGTGTATATTGCTGGGATCAGTAATACTCCACTCACCGTCAACCACTATATGAGCTCACCATGAGTTCCTCAGAGACCTCCGCTGTGAGCAGCACTCCCAACAACAGCAACAGCCAACGCCCCACGCAAGCTATAACATCCACCCCAGCAGCCAGTGGTCAGCAGCAGCCCTCCCCGGAGGAGAACGTTGTGTCCATCGGTCCGGCGCCAGAGCGATTAATGAGGGCTGCCATTGAGGAGATGATGGGGCCTGATGTGGAGGAGGAGGTCGGGCTCAGGCCAGCATCCCAAGTTAATGTTGAGGACGATGAGGGGTCTGTGACTGTGTCTGGGGATGTTGGGGTGGCAGAGGTGGTGGGTGGGTCAGACTCAGGAGAAGAGTTGTATGATGAGGATGATGATCGGGACCATCTGTATGTGCCTCAGAGTCCGACCCCGGAAAACATGTTGTATCGTGTGTTTAGGTACTAAAATCTGCGTTCCCAGTAGTGTTGGGCGAACAGTGTTCGCCACTGTTCGGGTGCTGCAGAACATCACCCCGTTCGGGGTGACTATATAGCAGACTATATAGCATTGTGTTTACTGCCACTCTGTGTACACGGCTCAGCCACACTATATAGCATTGTGTTTACTGCCACTCTGTGTCTGCTGGGAACAGTAGTACACCGCTCACCCGCCACTGTATAGCATTGTGCTCTGTGTCGCTGCTGGCAATAGTGGTACACCGCTCACCCACCACTGTATAGCATTTCTGTACTGCCACTGTACTGCTGCCAGTCAGCGTGTACTGTAAGGATAAGTGAAATGAGGAAGAAATCCGGTGAAAGAGGGAGGGGCAAGGGAAGAGGTGTTTCCCCTGACGGTTGTGCTGGGGAGCTGTACTCCACGGCGGCGGCCCCCCACAATGACATATGACGAGTTTGAGGAGATGGAAGAGGAGGGTATGGACAATGTGGACATAGACCCAGATTTTGTTTGTGAACGAGAACATCGCCGTCGTAGCAGCAGCACAGATGAGTCTGTTGAAGAACCCACTGCTGCACGAGTTCGCCTTGTGCCACAAGGTAGGCGGCGCGCAATTTCAGGCACCACAAGCGTGGAAGTTCAAGTGAGAGGCAAAAGAGGCGCAAACAGAAATCGCCAGCAAGGCAGGTGCTCCAAAGTCTGGGCTTTCTTTGAAGACTGCACTGAGGATGTTACCATGGCGATTTGCAAGGTGTGCAAGACCCGCCTGAGCAGGGGGAAAAGTATTAACAACCTCTCCACCACCAGCATGAGCCGCCACATGCTATCCAAACATCCCACTCTGTGGGCAAACGCGGCAGGACAGGGTACCACCAGCAACACTGCCTCCCTTGGGTTCACCAGACTCACCACCAGACCCGCCTCAGCAGCAGCAGTAGCCCAGCCATTGCGTGGTTCAAAACATTCCAAAAAATCAGATGACGCTGACACTGTCACTTTCCGGAGTAGTGCTCTTGAGGTCTCCCAGTGTTCATCAAACACAACAACCAACAGCCCTTCGTTGTGCAGCCCTACGGTTCAGTTGTCTGTCTCGGAGATGTTTGAGCGCAAGAGGAAATTACCAGCAAATGACCCCCGGGCCGTGGCAGTAAGAGCCAGCATAGCCAAGCTTCTGGCCTGCGAAATGCTGCCATATCGAGTGGTGGAGACAAACAGCTTCAAGGGCATGATGTCAGTGGCCATCCCACGTTACGTGGTTCCCAGCCGCTACCACTTTGCGCGCTCTGCAGTGCCTGAGTTGCATGAGCACGTGGTCAGCAAAATAACCCGAAGCTTGAAGAATGCCGTTGCCTGCAAGGTTCACCTCACCACTGACACCTGGACGAGTGCGTTCGGCCAGGGTCGATACATCTCCCTTACCGCGCACTGGGTGAACCTTGTGGAGCTTGGCAGCGAATCCTCACCTGCTACGGCGCGGGTGTTGCCCACGCCGCAAACACCTGCACCGCCGTCCCTCCCACTGGATAACAACAGCACCTACCTCTTTGACTCCTTCTCCTCCAACGCATCTCAAAGCTGTGCGCTTGAAAAGACAGAACACAAAGACCGAGAGCCGTATCTAGTGTAGTATGTTTCACCAATATGAGAAAAAAATAATTTGAATGAGAATATACTCACAAGTGTGGGTCACCACATAGGCAACCACTGTAATGACAGGTGGGGAGAATTATCTACCTGACCCCACTCAGGCATAAAAAGTCGCTCTCTAAAGTAGGAAAATGGGGATACACCCCTCCACCTGGGGTGGACAAGATATGCAAAGTAAAAATAGAGGCGCCAAAACAGGATAAGATAAATTTAAAAACCGTTTAAAATGAGGGGGTGGGTGGAACCAATACCCTCAAAAATGACCAGGCTAAATACAAGCCGTAATAACAAACAGATATTTATTGGTCTCCAAAAATAATGCAACGCGTTTCACGGGCACACATCCCGCTTCATCAGGCAATCTGAGGTAGGAGAACACTGGGGAAAAAAAGAAAACAGAAAAAACAATGCTAGGAGGTACTCAAATATCTTTTCATCACAATTTTTCATAACACCCTTATCATTCTAATAAACTTCCATCTGGTTTTATCAGTGATTGGTAGTGATGTCTTATAGAGAAAAGACTAGCCCTGTGACAAAATAGGTCCAACCACCCCGTGGTGGGAAACGTGTATATGCATGTATATAGTCAGCAGCTAGTGAGGCAATGTTGTCCATGCACGGCGGCATGTGAAAGTATTAGTGTAAAAACACAATAACACTTACCAGATATAGGTCAATTGTGAGCTAGAGCGCCTCTGTAGTATGGGTGCGCTCTCCTTGGATCCTTTTATTGAATGGCTGAGAACTGGAACTCCCGCCGAGCGGGTCTGGGGGCCGGAAAAGGATCTGACGCAAGGGCAGCACCATATGTCATGTGTACATTGCATCATTGTAAAGAATAGGGCCGCACAAAGTCGCTTGCCCGGACGCACTTACGCAACGTGCGCACACGTCACGGTGTAGGAGGTGATGTGGGCGGGTGCGTATGCAAGCGGCGACGCCTGTATACAGGCGTCATAATATGGAGAGTGATGTGGGCAGATCTGTATGTGCAGGAGGCGGCGCATGCGTCTAGGCAGAGAGAGGCGCCGCCGTCACCATCAGAAGTAAGGGCGACTTGCCCTACTTACTCGAAAGGGGGGGGTACAAACTAAAAACCCATATGGGAAGGAAGCAATCAACAACTGTTAGAGGCGAAAGGGGGTCCCTTTGTGATTGGGACTGAATCATCAATTAAATAGCTATAGGTAGCCTATATCGCTGTAGTAACAGTGTCGTGATGTAGCTAAGTGGCTGTCTAGATGTTCTGCTGCCTCCCGCTGGTTTAAAATTGTATTACACCTGTATCAGAACCATATCAAATATAAAGTACTGTGTTTAGTTTTGGGAGAAAACATTTTCTTCATGTAAATAATTCTTGTGGATGTTATTGATTCTATGTTTTGCCGTCATGGTTTCCCTATATGTTGTTAAAAATATGGCAGGTACCCTCCAGAGTAGCATAAAATGTACAATGTATAAATTACTATAATACAGATAAAACTGAGCCATCAAAAGACTTCAAAAAACAACATAAGGTAAACAGGAAGACATTAAAAATTAGTTAAAAATAAAAAGAGGTAAAAAGAGGTAAAAGAGAGGACTAAAATGAAAACGTTTAGGCCTAATAATTTATGCTACTCTGGAGGGTACCTCCCTAAACACAGTACTTTATATTTGATATGGTTCTGATACAGGTGTAATACAATTTTAAACCAGCGGGAGGCAGCAGAACATCTAGACAGCCACTTAGCTACATCACGACACTGTTACTACAGCGATATAGGCTACCTATAGCTATTTAATTGATGATTCAGTCCCAATCACAAAGGGACCCCCTTTCGCCTCTAACAGTTGTTGATTGCTTCCTTCCCATATGGGTTTTTAGTTTGTACCCCCCCCCTTTCGAGTAAGTAGGGCAAGTCGCCCTTACTTCTGATGGTGACGGCGGCGCCTCTCTCTGCCTAGACGCATGCGCCGCCTCCTGCACATACAGATCTGCCCACATCACTCTCCATATTATGACGCCTGTATACAGGCGTCGCCGCTTGCATACGCACCCGCCCACATCACCTCCTACACCGTGACGTGTGCGCACGTTGCGTAAGTGCGTCCGGGCAAGCGACTTTGTGCGGCCCTATTCTTTACAATGATGCAATGTACACATGACATATGGTGCTGCCCTTGCGTCAGATCCTTTTCCGGCCCCCAGACCCGCTCGGCGGGAGTTCCAGTTCTCAGCCATTCAATAAAAGGATCCAAGGAGAGCGCACCCATACTACAGAGGCGCTCTAGCTCACAATTGACCTATATCTGGTAAGTGTTATTGTGTTTTTACACTAATACTTTCACATGCCGCCGTGCATGGACAACATTGCCTCACTAGCTGCTGACTATATACATGCATATACACGTTTCCCACCACGGGGTGGTTGGACCTATTTTGTCACAGGGCTAGTCTTTTCTCTATAAGACATCACTACCAATCACTGATAAAACCAGATGGAAGTTTATTAGAATGATAAGGGTGTTATGAAAAATTGTGATGAAAAGATATTTGAGTACCTCCTAGCATTGTTTTTTCTGTTTTCTTTTTTTCCCCAGTGTTCTCCTACCTCAGATTGCCTGATGAAGCGGGATGTGTGCCCGTGAAACGCGTTGCATTATTTTTGGAGACCAATAAATATCTGTTTGTTATTACGGCTTGTATTTAGCCTGGTCATTTTTGAGGGTATTGGTTCCACCCACCCCCTCATTTTAAACGGTTTTTAAATTTATCTTATCCTGTTTTGGCGCCTCTATTTTTACTTTGCATCTCAAAGCTGTACCTCATCCGGAAACGCTAACCCAGCACCAGCAGCAGTAGGATCGTGGAAGCAGTGCAGCACAGCTGTTGGCATGCGTCAGCAAGCGTTGCTGAAGCTGATCTGCCTTGGGGATAAGCAGCACACAGGGGAGGAAATTTGGAGGGGAATAAAGGAACAGATGGATTTGTGGCTGGCACCGCTGGACCTGAAACCGGCCATGGTTGTGTGTGATAATGGGAGTAATCTCATTCGCGCTTTAAGGTTGGCTAAGCTGACACATGATGAAGAAGAGGAGGAGGAACAGCTGGAGTTGGAGCAGGAATTTCCTGCCACCACTGACGAGGGCCAGAGCGGTGCACGTTGGACTTCCACAATTCAGCGCGAATGGTCAGCAGAAGCAGACCAGGAAGAAGGTGACGACTATGATGCATCACAACAACTATCACAACGCTCACAAGAGGATGATGAGGATTCTGGTAGGACTCTGGCACACATGGCTCAATTCATGCTAAACTGCATTGAACGCGACCCACGCATTGTGCGCATTCGGGACAACACCAATTACTGGGTTTATATACCCTTCTGGATCCACGGTACAAACACAATGTTCCAAAACTGCTTGAAGAGTCAGACAGGTCAAAATGGAAGAATACCAGCAGGCCCTTGTGGAGACTTTAGAGAGGAGATTGACATCCTCCCCCTCCTCTAGCCAGTTGTACGCCGACAGACTGACTTCCGCAAACCCAGGACGACCAGGAGGGCAGCAAACAACACAAGCCGCAGCTAGTGCCCAAAAGGGAATGGTATCGGCAGTGTCCTTGGAGTGGGAAAATTTTCTGACACCCATGCAGCAGCAGCCCACAGAACAGCAAGCGTGCAGATCCACCTCCAACACCGATCGCCTGGAGAAGATGGTCAAGGACTACATGTCAGATGGCGTAGCTGTGTCTAACAATCCATCTGCACCCTTCAACTATTGGGTATCGAAGCTAGACACCTGGCACGAACTGGCAATGTACGCAATAGAGGTGCTGGCTTGCCCGGCAGCCAGCGTTATGTCGGAACGCTGTTTCAGTGCTGCCGGAGGCATCGTCACAGATCGGCGTATCCGCCTCTCCACAGAAAATGCAGACCGTCTGACTCAAATTAAAATGAATCAATCCTGGATTGGAAACGACTACGCAACACTCCAGGACCCCAACCAAGTAACATGACCAATGAACATCTGGGATGGTTTAGCGTTTCCGGTCCCTGTTTATTGAACCTCTCATCTGTATTACATTTATGACTGCATGGCGGCAAAAAGCATTGCTGCTATATCCGCACGCTTTTTGTCCTCATGCAAGGCCTGGGTTGTTGTGTCTCAAAAAGCATGGCCTTCTCCTCCTGCGCCTGCTCCTGTTCCATCACGTGTGCTGCTGCTGCTGGGTTAGCGTTTCCAGTCCCTGTTTATGGAACCTCTCATCTGTATTACATTTATGACTGCATGGCGGCAAAAAGCATTGCTATATCCGCACGCTTTTTGTCCTCATGCAAGGCCTGGGTTGCGTCTCAAAAAGCGTGGCCTTCTCCTCCTGTGCCTCCTCCTGTTCCATCACGTGTGCTCTGTGCTGCTGCTGCTGGGTTAGCGTTACCGGTCCCTGTTTATGGAACCTCTTCTCTTTATTACATTTATGACTGCATGGCGGCAAAAAGCATTGCTATATCCGCACGCTTCTTGTCCTCATGCAAGGCCTGGGTTGTTGTGTCTCAAAGCGTAGCCTTCTCCTCCTGCGCCTCCTCCTGTTCCATCACGTGTGCTCTGTGCTGCTGCTGCTGCTGGGTTAGCGTTACCGGTCCCTGTTTATGGAACCTCTTCTCTTTATTACATTTATGACTGCATGGCGGCAAAAAGCATTGCTGCTATATCCGCACGCTTCTTGTCCTCATGCAAGGCCTGGGTTGTTGTCTCAAAAAGCGTGGCCTTCTCCTCCTGCGCCGCCTCCTGTTCCATCACGTGTGCTGCTGCTGCTGCTGGGTTAGCGTTACCGGTCCCTGTTTATGGAACCTCTTCTCTTTATTACATTTATGACTGCCTGGCGGTAAAAACCATGTTACCTGTGCAAAGAAACATGACATTTTCAGCATTTAAAAGACAATTTTTCCTTTGAAACTTTACAATCAATTTTCTCAAAAACTATAAGCTCTTTTTGCTAAATTTTTTTTCCTCTTGTACCCACTCCCAAGGTGCACATACCCTGTAAATTTGGGGTATGTAGCATGTAAGGAGGCTTTACAAAGCACAAAAGTTCGGGTCCCCATTGACTTCCATTATGTTCGGAGTTCGGGTCGAACACCCGAACATCGCGGCCATGTTCGGCCTGTTCGGCCCGAACCCGAACATCTAGATGTTCGCCCAACACTAGTGTTGGGCGAACACCTAGATGTTCGGGTTCGCGAACGTTCGCCGAACATCGCCGTGATGTTCGGGTGTTCGCGCCGAACTCCGAACATAATGGAAGTCAATGGGGACCCGAACTTTCGTGCTTTGTAAAGCTTCCTTACATGCTACATACCCCAAATTTGCAGGGTATGTGCACCTTGGGAGTGGGTACAAGAGGAAAAAAAATATTTGAAAAAGCTTATAGTTTTTGAGAAAATTGATTGTAAAGTTTCAAAGGAAAAACTGTCTTTTAAATGTGGAAAATGCCATGTTTCTTTGCACAGGTAACATGCTTTTTGTCGCCATGCAGTCATAAATGTAATACAGAGAAGAGGTTCCAGGAAAAGGGACCGGAAACGCTAACCCAGCAGCAGCAGCAGCACACGTGAGGGAACAGGAGGAGCCGCAGGAGGAAAAGGCCACGCTTTTTGAGACACAACATCCCAGGCCTTGCATGAGAACAAATAGCGTGCGGATATAGCAATGCTTTTTGCCGCCATGCAGTCATAAATGTAATAAAGATGAGAGGTTCAATAAACAGGGACCGGAAACGCTAACCCATCACAGATGGTCATTGTTCATGTTACTTGGTTGGGGTCCAGGAGTGTTGCGTAGTCGTTTCCAATCCAGGATAGAGCTCCCCAGAACAACCTCTGCGCAGCTCACTCCAACGTCGTCTTCCAGATCTTGTCGGCCGACCTCCTGCAATTGCAACCCCTCCTGCCCAACTTGCTCTGGGATTTGGGTTTCCGAGTCCTCTTCGGACTCGCCTTGTATTTCAGTGCGCGGTGCATTTCCCACAGTTAATGGTTGTGAATCCGGGCACAACATTTCTGGCTGTTCCTCCATTGACCTTTGAAAGGTGGAAGTTTGTTGGGCTGGGAATAGCTCCTGCGAATACCCCATTGTGTCCTGAGGTAATTCATCGGACTGGTTATCTGGCAGTTGTGTGCGTGGTGTCGCTGCCGGTTGTGTCAGCTTTGTGCCCACTGGCTCCTTGTAACTGGCTGAGGACTCGGACCTCGTGCGTGATGTGCTGGTGCTGCTTAACCCACTGCTGGACGCTTGAGAGGTCATCCAAGTAATTATCTGGTCCTGTTCTTTTGGATTTGTGAGGGTTGTTGTCCTGGACAACATGGGCGGTATTGAGTGGGTTTTCTTGGGTGCTCCCCTGTGGCCTGTACGTGAACCGTCAGGGGAAACACCTCTTCCCTTGCCCCTCCCTCTTTCACCGGATTTCTTCCTCATTTCACTTATCCTTAAAGTACACGCTGACTGGCAGCAGTACAGTGGCAGTACAGAAATGCTATACAGTGGCGGGTGAGCGGTGTACCACTATTCCCAGCAGCGACACAGAGCACAATGCTATACAGTGGCGGGTGAGCGGTGTACCACTATTCCCAGCAGCGACACAGAGAACAATGCTATACAGTGGCGGGTGAGCGGTGTACTACTATTCCCAGCAGACACAGAGTGGCAGTAAACAGAATGCTATATAGTGTGGCTGAGCGAGGTACACAGAGTGGCAGTAAATAGAATGCTATATAGTGTGGCTGAGCGAGCGGTGTACTACTATTCCCAGCAGACACAGAACAGTAAACAGAATGCTATATAGTGTGGCTGAGCGGTGTACCACTATTCCCAGCAGCGACACAGAGCACAGTGGCGGGTGAGCGGTGTACCACTATTCCCAGCAGCGACACAGAGCACAATGCTATACAGTGGCGGGTGAGCGGTGTACCACTATTCCCAGCAGCGACACAGAGCACAATGCTATACAGTGGCGGGTGAGCGGTGTACTACTATTCCCAGCAGACACAGAGTGGCAGTAAACAGAATGCTATATAGTGTGGCTGAGCGAGGTACACAGAGTGGCAGTAAACAGAATGCTATATAGTGTGGCTGAGCGAGCGGTGTACTACTATTCCCAGCAGACACAGAACAGTAAACAGAATGCTATATAGTGTGGCTGAGCGGTGTACCACTATTCCCAGCAGCGACACAGAGCACAATGCTATACAGTGGCGGGTGAGCGGTGTACCACTATTCCCAGCAGCGACACAGAGCACAATGCTATACAGTGGCGGGTGAGCGGTGTACCACTATTCCCAGCAGCGACACAGAGCACAATGCTATACAGTGGCGGGTGAGCGGTGTACCACTATTCCCAGCAGCGACACAGAGCACAATTCTATACAGTGGCGGGTGAGCGGTGTACCACTATTCCCAGCAGCGACACAGAGCACAATGCTATACAGTGGCGGGTGAGCGGTGTACTACTATTCCCAGCAGACACAGAGTGGCAGTAAACAGAATGCTATATAGTGTGGCTGAGCGAGCGGTGTACTACTATTCCCAGCAGACACAGAACAGTAAACAGAATGCTATATAGTGTGGCTGAGCGAGGTACACAGAGTGGCAGTAAACAGAATGCTGAGCGAGCGGTGTACTACTATTCTCAGCAGCGACACACAATGACTGGGGGGGACCCTGGCTAGCGTGGCTGGAGAGCGAACTACCCTGCCTGCCTACCCAAAGCTAAACCCACAGACAAATGGCGGAAATATGACGTGGTTCGGGTATTTATTTACCCGAACCACGTGACAGTTCGGCCAATCAGAGCGCGTTCGGGTCCGAACCACGTGACCCGTTCGGCCAATCACAGCGCTAGCCGAACGTTCGGGGAACGTTCGGCCATGCGCTCTTAGTTCGGCCATGTGGCCGAACGGTTTGGCCGAACACCATCAGGTGTTCGGCCGAACTCGAACATCACCCGAACAGGGTGATGTTCTGCAGAACCCAAACAGTGGCGAACACTGTTCGCCCAACACTACTGGCACCCCCAGAGCAGGAGATAGGCCCCCACATTTTAATGAATTTCTAAGCCCTCTTTGGGAGGCCATATCTCAGAGGCCATTTCCTCGAGTGACCCCAAATTTCAGGTGTGGTTATCAAAGTTTAGGGGCTACACGTGGGGACAGGTGCGGTCACGCTAGCTCCCCCCCCCCCAGGATTGGAGTTACCAGACCCCCAAAATTAAAAGAAAATTTAGGGTACCGATCACATCATATCGTGATCTGGATGTAAGGATGATGTCAGCATTACAGCGCCACTCGGTGGTGGGAGACGAGCCAAACCTGTGTGCAGTTTAAGTTAATATTGTGCTCGCTTTGCTGGGGGAGGCAGCCCATATATATAGCCTGTTGCAGCAGCCCTGCCCCAAGTTTTAGTACACAAAATAACTCAGATGGGGCTGCTAAAGGGTTAATAAGGAACACTGTGGTAGGGATGGTCAATGAGATCCAAATTTCGAGGTGATGCAGCATTATGTAAATTTATGCAGCTTGAACATGAACCAATCAAATCCTGCTGAGGTAAAATCCAGTTGGTCCACTTTCTAGCTGCATACATTTGCATACAAAATTTGCATAGTCCTTCAGTAACTGGAAATGATTTGCATCTCCTTGACCATCCTTACACTGTACTAATTCTAGGCATCACCACAGTGGCCTGCTTTTCACATGGCAATATATCCTCGCATGAGGGGGGTAAGGTTAGAGGATTTGCCTGGTGTTGGTGGGGTGATGACCCGCACCAGTGCTGTAGTAGGGAGGTATTTGTGGATGAGTCTGTACTGATCAGATCTGAAGTGGTTGGAGGTTTTTTATTTTTGGCTACTTGGACTGTGTGGCCGGGTGGTGGAGTCCCCCAAAAATGAACGCCCTCAGAGATAAGAATGTAGACTTTGAGAAGGAGTCACAGTCTGATCTGTAAGGTGAGGCTAAGGCCGGGTATAGTGCACTCTAATGGGCAGGGAGACTCAAAGGGTTCAATTCGATGGAATTGTTTTCAACCTGGTAAACACAGCAGCTTCTGCTGTAATAAGATGCCATAAACCATTATTGGAGCTGTCAGGACAGCTGTGCATATTCTCTGCAAATAGCTCTAGCTTTATGTAACCTTTTTTTACAAATGGTTTAATTTGTGTACATCTATAATTGCAGCCGGCAGCAGCAGAAGTCCTTTTTATATGGCTAACTGTTAATACTCACCTACTGAGTGAGAAACCCTTCACCTTGTGAAAGTGGCATCATGCCTCGAAGTGTTTACATGTGCGGTCATATGGCTTAGCCACTGATAGAAGGAAAAAAGTTTTTTTGTTTTCTTTATACAGCACTGCGATCTAACAGTCTGTAAGTCACGATCGCGGGCTAGCAAGCTAGACAGGATCCCCCTCTCTTTATAAAGCGGTGTGACTGCCGTGAAACTGGTAGTCTGCCGGGGGCCTCCTTCATCATCTGAGACACCCTTTTGGTACTCACCATCCCTGGGTCACGTAAGCCTCGTTCTTTCTGCACTCCATGCTGCCTATATGGTCTCAGCATCTTGTCACTTAGGTTCTCAGCATCTATGGGCTATAATTATTGACCATTTCTATGTTATGCACTATATGCACTTTTTTTCACAGGTTGCACAGGTTTATATGGTTATTGATAACCTCGTATTAATTTTTGTACAAGTGTTTGCACTCTTTAATTAACATGATCTTATGAGATTCAATCCCCGCGGTAGTTCATATATTGAACTACCCAGGTGATAATTACATTATTGATACGCTATCAGCAATCCTATATTATATATTCTATAGCCATTGAATTGTGGTGTCTTTGTTTTTAATTGTGTTTTTTAAAACTTTATAGCGCTTTTGTGAAGTGGTTAATAAATTGTGATATTTTTGTGATATTATGGCGTGGTGCTATTTATGGTCATATTCCTAGTTCTTGCACTGATAGAAGGAAAAACGTTTTTGTTTTCTTTATGCAGCACTGCGATCTAACAGCCTGCTAGTCACAATTGCGGGCTAGCAAGCTATTTACGAAGCACAGCTCCATAACTGAAGCGGGGATATACGCGCAATCCCTGCTAATCTCCTCCCTAGGACTTGACACCAATCAGCGTTAGGCGTAGAGTTGAGCTGAAATTTTCGTAATTTCACATTACTAAAATTACGCATGCGAAATTTGCGATTACGATGCGAAATTACAGTAGCGTAATTGCCATTAAAATCGTAATTGAAAATACTGTAAGCGTAATTTTCAACGCGTAATTTCGCATTTCGTTCATGCCGTAATTTCGCATTAAACGCGACCGTAATTTCGCGTTAAACCGTAACGCTCCGTATAATATAAAAAAGCCGCCGACTTTAAGGGTTAATAGCAAAGCCCCCTTAAATGCTAAGAGCCTCAAATTTGGAGAATATATTAAGGAGATCAGGAGGAATAAGAGGAAAAAATTTTTTTTCAAAAAGACTTTATAGTTTTTGAGAAAATCGATGTTAAAGTTTCAAAGGAAAAATGTAAACATTTAAAAACCCGCCGATTTTAACGGTTAATAGCAAAGCCTGCTTAAAGTTTAGGAACACCAAATTCCCAGGGTATATTAAGGGGATCAGTGGGAATAAGAGGGAAAAAATTTTTTTCAAAAAGACCTTATAGTTTTTGAGAAAATCGTTTTTTAAGTTTCAAGGGCGAAAATGTCTTTTAAATGCGGAAAATGTCAGTTTTTTTTTGCACAGGTAACAATAGTGTATTATTTTCATAGATTCCCCCAAGTGGGAAGAGTTTTACTTACTTCGTTCTGAGTGTGGGAAATATAAAAAAAAAACGACGTGGGGTCCCCCCTCCCAGACCTCTTTAACCCCTTGTCCCCCATGCAGGCTGGGATAGCCAGAATGCGGAGCACCGGCCGCGTGGGGCTCCGCACCCTGACTATACCAGCCCGCATGGTCCATGGATTGGGGGGACTCGGAAGGGGAGGGGCAGCCAAGCTTTCCCCTCCCCTCCGAGCCCTTGTCCAATTCAAGGACAAGGGGCTCTTCTCCACCTCCGATGGGCGGTGGAGGTGGAGGCCGCGATTTCCTGGGGGGGGGGGGGGGGTTCATGGTGGAATCTGGGAGTCCCCTTTAAAAAGGGGTCCCCCAGATGCCCACCCCCCCTCCCAGGAGAAATGAGTATAGAGGTACTTGTACCCCTTACCCATTTCCTTTAAGAGTTAAAAGTAAATAAACACACACACACTTAGAAAAAGTATTTTAAATGAACAAAAAACATAACCACGAAAAAAGTCCTTTAATATTCTTAATTAACCATTAATACTTACCTGTCCCTTTAAATAAATGATCCCTCGAAATAGCCTCGGAAATGTTCTATCAGTTACAATGTAACAAAGTTATTACAATGTAACAACTTTGTTACATTGTAACTATGCCGCACCCGACGTCACTCGCCGCCGCCGCATACGCGTCTGCGCTGCACAGACCCGACAGAGCTCTGAGCTATATAGCTCAGAGCTCTCTAAGCATCTTTGTATTTGGGCTCCAAGGAGCCCCATTGGTCCTTAGCAGACCAATGGGGTTCCTTTAAATCAGAAGGAACCCCATTGGTCTGCTAAGGACCAATGGGGCTCCTTGGAGCCAAAATACAAAGATGCTTTAGAGAGCTCTGAGCTATATAGCTCAGAGCTCTGTCGGGTCCGTGCAGGACGCTAAGTTCCCGCCGGCTGCGCTGCCCTCCCCGCCTCTCCCACATGTCACCCACATGTGGGTGACAGATGTGGGCGAGGTGGACAGCGGGAGCTGCGGGGACTTAGCGTCCTGCACGGACGCGTAAGTGTATGCTGCGGCGGCTGAGCGGCGAGTGACGTCGGGTGCAGCGTAGTTACAATGTAACAAAGTTGTTACATTGTAATAACTTTGTTACATTGTAACTGATAGAACATTTCCGAGGCTATTTCGAGGGATCATTTATTTAAAGGGACAGGTAAGTATTAATGGTTAATTAAGAATATTAAAGTACTTTTTTCGTGGTTATGTTTTTTTGTTCATTTAAAATACTTTTTCTAAGTGTTTGTGTGTAGTGATGCTCGGATGTGCCTCATCCACGAATTCGGAAATCCGCGTGGTTGAAAAAAAAAATCCGCATTCGGCCCCGCCGCATGCGGATTTGCGGTCGCGTCCACGCAACCACGCGGATTTTTTCCCGTGAATGGCGTAATCACGCGTGGATTCACACCCGGAGGCGGATTTTCTTTTAACGTTAATAACAAAGCCCCCATACATGCTACAGTCCCCTAAATAGCATGGATTATCGAGGTGATAAGGGGCAACATAACTTCAACATAAAAAATTCCCCCAATTTTTTTTTTTCTAGAGAAAATGGATTTTAAAGTGAAATCAACACTTTAAATGGGGCTATTAATTGGTAATAAGTGGTTTTAAAAAGGGATATACGCGTTAAGCAGTCAAAGAGGTGAAGGCGAGTTCCAATGGCACTTGGCGGCGAAGGTACCGCTGGAGGCGGATGAGTGGCTGACGGCAAAAAGGCTCCAGAGAGGTTTTTGTAATTTTTTTTTTTTTTGCAGCAATTAGCAATGACATCGCAGCAGAGTTGTCAGTGGACACGGGCAGTGTGAACGCAGAGTGCAGTGGTGGTAGCGACTGAGTCAGGAGAAGGACTATGCGGGCGGTCAGTTCAGCAGCACAGAAGGACCACGGCAACATACTGGTAGTAGTAGTAGTAGCAGCACAGCGTCATAGTGCTGGCCCAAAAATTAAATGCACCCGGCGACCTGGGCAGTGTGAACGCAGAGTGTAGTAGCGACTGAGTCAGGAGGACAAAGCGGGCGGTCAGTTCAGCAGCAGCAGCACAGTAGTAGTAGCACAGCGTCATAGTGCTGGCCAAAAAATTAAATGCACCCGGTGACCCGGGCAGTGTGAACGCAGAATGTAGTAGCGACTGAGTCAGGAGGACAAAGTGGGCGGTCAGTTCAGCAGCAGCAGCACAGTAGTAGTAGCACAGCGTCATAGTGCTGGCCAAAAAATGAAATGCACCCGGTGACCCGGGCAGTGTGAACGCAGAGTGTAGTAGCGACTGAGTCAGGAGGACAAAGCGGGCGGTCAGTTCAGCAGCTCAGAAGGAGGACCATGGCAACTTACTGGTAGTAGTACCATAACACCAAAAAATTAACCAAGGTAGGCACTAGGCAGGTAGTAAATGTCTTTATAAAGGCAGGCATAGTTAACAACAGCACATGCAGCAGCCACTTCATGTCCCCCTGTGTCCGACAATAGGGGCCAGGAACTCACCTTCCACCCAAGCCTGGTTGATTTTCAGGAAGGTGAGTTTGTCCACAGAGGCGTGGGAGAGCCGAGAGCGCTTCTCTGTGACCACGCCACCGGCCGCACTAAAGCATCTCTCTGAGAGGACACTGGAAGGAGGGCAGGATAGGAGTTCCAGGGCGTACTGGGAAAGCTCGCTCCAGATGTCCAGTCTCTTGACCCAGTACTCCAAGGGGTCCACGGGGCTGTCGGTGTCATTGAGCCCGCTGGATGACCCCATATAGTCAGACACCATGGTGGTCAGTCGTTGCTTGTGCTGGTTGGTGGTGGATGCTGTGGCGGGCACCTCTGTTCTGGGCTGCTGCACTGCATACAGGCTCTTGCTTAGGCTCTTCAGGTCTCCGGGGCGCCAGTTGCTGCTGCTGCTGCTGTTGGTTGTTGTTGTGCTGCTAGTGGCAATGGCAGACACCTCTTGCTGGCTTGGCAGAGCAGTTACAGTGGGGGTGGAAGGCTGGGGGAATGCTTCCAGTAGTCTGCGCACAAGGGCCTCCTTCAACTCCCTTGTGCATTGCTCGGTGGTGGATGGCGTCATTAAGTCTCCCAGCTTCCCCTTCAGACGGGGATCAAGCATCAAGGTAATCCAGATGTCCTCCCTTGAACGCATCTGGATCACCCGGGGGTCCCTGCGAAGGCAGCGCAACATGTGCACAGCCATGGGAAACAAGTGGGCCCTGCCAGCAAGATCTTCCTCGTCCTCGCCATTGTCCCATAACGCATGCCTGTCCTCTTCCTGTGCCATGTCGTTGTCCTCCTCAAACCGCCATCCACGTACAACGCCTGCTGCACTCTGCTCCTCCTCCTCCTCCTCATTCAGGTTAGGGACCTCCAACTCTTCCACTACCTGCTGTGAGCCCTCCTCTGAGCTGGACTGTGCTGCCATCTGCTCCTGTTCTTCCAACTGCCTCAGGGCTTCATCCCCACGCTCAATTAAATTGTCCATTGCCTGCTCCAGTAGACAAACCAAGGGCACCCACTGGCACACAGAGGCCCGCTCCTCACTGACCATCTTGGTTGCCTCCAGGAAGGGACTCAGCACCAGGCATACTTGCTGCATCAGTGTCCACTGAGTGGCAGTAATCATGGGGACTTGCTGGTTGCTGGGGACACTTGGGTCTAGCATGTAGGCCCTAAGAGCCAGCCTGTGCTGACACAGCCGCTCCAACATGGCCAGAGTTGAATTCCAGCGAACTGGCATGTCGATGATCAGCCGGTGTTGTGGCCTTCCATACTGCTGCTGTAAGGTGGACAAGAGTGCAGAGGCAGTGGCTGACAGGCGGAAAAAGCGTACCACCGCCCGGGCATCCTGCAGCAGCTCGCTCATCCCCTGGTAGGTGCGCAAGAAGCGCTGCACCACAAGATTGAGCACGTGGGCCAAGCAGGGGATGTGCTGGAGGTTTCCCTGCTGCACTGCTGCCACCAGGTTGGCCCCGTTATCGGCTGCCACATACCCCACTTCCAGGCCTCTGGGGGTCAGCCACCTCCGCTCCTGCTTCCTGAGGGCGGCCAGGACGTTGGTGGCCGTAAGCCTCTCCTTCCCCAGGGTCACCAATTTTAAAAGGGCTTGGCAGTGCCGAGGCTTGGCGCTGCTGCTGCCGAGGCGGGCTTGCTTTCCGGGTGCTGAGGGAGTGTCGTGACAGGACCCTTCTGCATCCCCCCTGATCCCGCGTGGTGGCACCACTAGCTGGGCTGATGCGCTCTTGTCCTCCCTCCCTTCCATCAGTGTCACCCAGTGGGCCGTAAAGGACAGGTAGCGACCTGTCCCAAATCTGCTACTCCACGAGTCCATGGTCACGTGGACCCGCTTGCCCACAGAGTAGTCCAGGGAACGGGCCACGTTTTCCACCGCAAACTTGTGGAGTGCTGGGATCGCGCTCCTGCTGAAATAGTGGCGACTGGGGACTTGCCACTCGGGGATGCCAAATTGGAGCAGCGTCCGCATGGCGCTCCCCTCCTGCACCAGGGAGTAGGGAAGCAGCTGTGATGCCATGGCCCGGGCCAGCAAGCCATTTAGTTTGCGGATCCGCCTGTGGCTTGGAGGCAGAGGCTTGGTCAGACCCTGAAAGGTGTCGCTCAGCAGGGTCTGACGACGCTGGGATGCAGGGGAGACAGAGGAGAGAGACGAACACTGGCTGCCAGCCTCAATGTCTGTGTCCTGAGCAGCCGAGGTGGAAGAGCGCTTGCGTGCTACTACTGCTGCTGCTGTGGGGGATTCACGACCCTGAGGGAGGGAGGATGCTGCTGCGCTGGTGGGCCTTCTGCTCTCAGGAACCCCTGCCAGCAGTGCCTGCTTCCTCTTAAAGTCCGCATACTCGCGGCAGTGGCGGCTTCTCAGGTGGCCCTGGAGGGATGAGGTACCCATCTTGCTCAGACTTTTCCCACGGCTCAATCTTTTGCTGCATAACCTGCACAACGCATACCTTTTGTCATCAGTACATTCCTCAAAGCAATCCCACACTGGTGACTTTAATTTACTGCGGCCCCCACTAGCAGAGGGTGTAGCGGAACAATGTGTGGTAGTAGTTGCCGGGGGTTGCATGGTGGTGGTGCTGGCTGAAGCAGTGTCCTGTCTACTTCCTCCACGCCCACTGCTGCCGATGCCCCTGCCTGACATATGGCGATATCCTTGCCTAGGCCGAGGTGACTCGTCATCCTGCTCTGCCTCTGACCATTCTTCCACGGACTCAGCAGGCTGCACATAGTTAGGGTCCACAACGTCGTCATCATCAGCAGCATCATCATAATCCAGCTCTTCCTCTGACTCCCCCGCCTCCTCTTCTGTCCCTACATCCCCAGACACAGACCCCTCTTCTTCATCACCAGAACTCAACAACGCTTGTGATTGTGGCCCGATCTCAATCTCTGCCACATCAGTCCCCAGTAAGTCCTGAGCTTCTTGCATCAGCAGGTTCCCAGATGCCGGACTGAGGGACAGAATGCTGTCATCCTGGGAGGGCTGCTGACCAGTGGGTGCTGGGGTGGATGTCACAACAAGCGTGGGATGTTGGCTGCTGCTGCTACTGCTTGGAGTGGTGCTCACAGTAGAGGTCTGGGAGGAAGTCATGATGTCCATGAGTACGTCAGGTTCCATTTGCTCAACCACCACACGGGGACCAGAAACTTTAAAATATTTGGACAATGGCGTCCGCTGACTCGGCCCAGGCTTTGCTGCCCCCCTTTCTGCTGCATCACGACCACGTACAGCTGGGCGTCCTCTCCCTGGACGTGGAGCAGTCCCAGAAGTGGCTGAGGCAATTGAACTCCCTTTCCTCTCACCCCGCGAAACCCTGCCAGACATGTTGCTAGTAATGAATCACTGGATGCAGTGGGCACAGTACAAGGTCACTGAAGGATGCAGTGGACACAGTAAAGGTCACTGAAGGATGCAGTGGGCACAGCAGTGGCCACTGGATATACAACTAGGTCACTGAAGGATGCAGTGGCCACAGTACAAGGTCACTGAAGGATGCAGTGGGCACAGCAGTGGGCACTGGATATACAACTAGGTCACTGAAGGATGCAGTGGGCACAGTACAAGGTCACTGAAGGATGCAGTGGGCACAGTACAAGGTCACTGAAGGATGCACTGGGCACAGCAGTGGGCACTGGATATACAACTAGGTCACTGAAGGATGCAGTGGGCACAGTACAAGGTCACTGAAGGATGCAGTGGCCACAGTACAAGGTCACTGAAGGATGCAGTGGGCACAGCAGTGGGCACTGGATATACAACTAGGTCACTGAAGGATGCAGTGGCCACAGTACAAGGTCACTGAAGGATGCACTGGGCACAACAGTGGGCACTGGATATACAACTAGGTCACTGAAGGATGCAGTGGGCACAGTACAAGGTCACTGAAGGATGCAGTGGGCACAGCAGTGGGCACTGGATATACAACTAGGTCACTGAAGGATGCAGTGGGCACACAAGGATGTCACACTGTGTAATGAGATGCTCATATGCCAGCGAGCGAGCGAGCAGTGGGCACTGGGCACAGCACAAGGTCACTGACAGAATGAATGAACGAACAGCGCTGGCAGAGAGTGGCGGCGCCGGCGGTGTGACTGGCTGCCTGCAAATAGTAAAAGTGTATAACTGTCACTGGAATATACAAGTGAACACTGCAGCTGCACTAACCTGCCTGCCTGCACTCTACACACAGATAACCCCACTCCCACTACACTGACTACACTGCAGCACTCAACCTGCCTGCACAGCACTACACACAGTTAAATAATCACTAGACTCCCACACTCCCACTACACTACACTGACTACAACTAACTACAGCAATCACTCACTGACTAGCTAACTGTGTACAGTATAAGAGCAGTGTTAGCAAAAAAAAACGCTTTGTTTTTACCACAATAAATGCACTTGCTCAAACAACAATGGCCTGGAGATAATCCTCTCAGCACCACAGTCTAGTAGCAAGGACAGAGCTTTTCCATCATGGCCGCCGCTTTATATTCAGGAGGGGAGGGCATAGCTCCCCTCCTGTGATTGGTTGCTAGGGCCTGGCTGGGGCACTCTGATTGGCCTGCAATGTGTCACTTCCGCATAGTTTGACGCATTTCCGCAAACCACGACTTCAGCACCGGGTTTCACGAGCGTGAATGCGGATTTCTGTCCGCATTCACGCGAAGCCGAAGTAGATTTTCGTGGTTGAAAATCTATTCACGGATTTTCGTGTCCGAGGCGGAATGCGTCAAAATGGTCGTGAATCCACGAGTAAGCGTGATCACGACCTGGCGGTGAGCACCACTGTTTGTGTGTTTATTTACTTTTAACTCTTAAAGGAAATGGGTAAGGGGTACAAGTACCTCTATACTCCTTTCTCCTGGGAGGGGGGGTGGGCATCTGGGGGACCCCTTTTTAAAGGGGACTCCCAGATTCCACCATGAACCCCCCCCCCCTCAGGAAATCGCGGCCTCCACCTCCACCGCCCATCGGAGGTGGAGAAGAGCCCCTTGTCCTTGGATTGGACAAGGGCTCGGAGGGGAGGGGAAAGCTTGGCTGCCCCTCCCCTTCCGAGTCCCCCCAATCCATGGACCATGCGGGCTGGTATAGTCAGGGTGCGGAGCCCCACGCGGCCGGTGCTCCGCATTCTGGCTATCCCAGCCTGCATGGGGGACAAGGGGTTAAAGAGGTCTGGGAGGGGGGACCCCACGTCGTTTTTTTTTTTATATTTCCCACACTCAGAACGAAGTAAGTAAAACTCTTCCCACTTGGGGGAATCTATGAAAATAATACACTATTGTTACCTGTGCAAAAAAAACCTGACATTTTCCGCATTTAAAAGACATTTTCGCCCTTGAAACTTAAAAATCGATTTTCTCAAAAACTATAAGGTCTTTTTGAAAAAAAAATTTTCCCTCTTATTCCCACTGATCCCCTTAATATACCCTGGGAATTTGGTGTTCCTAAACTTTAAGCAGGCTTTGCTATTAACCGTTAAAGTTGGCGGGTTTTTAAATGTTTACATTTTTCCTTTGAAACTTTAACATCGATTTTCTCAAAAACTATAAGGTCTTTTTGAAAAAAAATGTTTTCCTCTTATTCCTTCTGATCTCCTTAATATATTCTCCAAATTTGAGGCTCTTAGCATTTAAGGGGGCTTTGCTATTAACCCTTAAAGTCGGTGGCTACCTAACATTGATCCATGTGTCAACTTTTCCGCTTCGGGAGCATGACCTTACGCATTAATTTCATAATACCCGTTGCAATGCGAAAATTACGCGAAAATTACGCTTACGCGAAATTTCGCGAAATCCTTCTTCATTACGATTATGTACTTACGGCCATAAACGTAATTACACTAATTACGAGAAATTTCGCGAAATCGTAATTACATCATTACGCTCATCTCTAGTTAGGCGGTCCTGGGGGAGCCACCCTGTGACCGCTGATCAGCGTTAGGCGGTAATAAGGTGGGTAAAATCCCATAGGATTTTTGCCCAATGTGAAATGGCATGTAATGCTTTGTTATGGCAACGCACTACTAATACTTCCTCCAGACCTCATTCACTGTTGTGATCGGGGATGGCCTTTACAGCAGCATAATGGACAAGCATTTATACTGTAACCTAAACCTCGCGCACATATGGGACAACTTCCCCATCTTTACACCTATATGAAAAGCATCTCATCTGACAAGATTTGCTGCATGTTTGTTTCTTTTAGACACTACTGCAGCCAAATAGACCAACAGAGCTGTAAGGTAACTGGTATTGTATGAAAGGAAATAAATATGGCAGCCTCCATATACCTATCACTTCAGTTGTCCTTTAAGCTTTCCTAAATCATCCTGGAATGCCAATTTTGCCAGGAGACCATTTAGGAAAACAAACATCTGACCTGACTGCAGGGAGGAAGTTGAGCTGTTCCCCGGATGCAGAATGTTGCTCCGCCCATAACTGCCCTGGCAGTGAGACAGGGAAGGTGGGCAGGAAGCTATGTGACTGAGGCACAGGTGGCGTAACGTCCTGCTTCCATGGTACAGATAAACTTCCTGCTGGTAGGTCGGAGGCTAATATTCAGGATGAGCTCCTGGCAAAACATGGCAGCGTTTCTGGATAAAAATAGTGATCTAGGTGAGTTTTATATAAGCTCTCTAAGGCACGGTTCATTTAGGAATTTTCCCATTAGGTACTTTTCACATGCTATGTGCACTCTGATCTATGAGGTCCTTTAGATTGTAAGCTTGCAAGGGCAGGGTTCTCTCCCCCTTTTGTATCTTGGTAACCATTATACATTTTATTCATCATGTTAATTTTAGCACTGTCATTACCAATTCTACAATTTGTTTTTGTATCATTCTTTGTATTTTGTCACCAGTTATGTATCTTGTATATTGGTGTACACCATTGTCTGTATTATGTACCCCATGTTTGTTTCTTACTTTGTACAGTGCCACGGAATATGTTGGCGCTTTATAAATCAATAATGATGATAATAATAATAATAATGAGGTCTTATAAAATGATGCTGCTGTATCAGGCTTGCCATCTGTAAGGTTGTGTGAGATCAGTCACTACCTCTAACTGGCCCTGTTGTTGTCTCCTCCGCAGGCCTTAGAATCCAAGCTTGCTGCATGCAGGAACTTTGCTAAGGACCAGGCATTGTGCAAGTCTTGCATCCCGGGAAGCATGAACAGCAGCAGCACAAGCCGTATACTAAACAGCGGAACAAAGTTCTCCCATCCCGGGCACACTGCATTCTTTGATAAGGGGTACGTAGGAGCGACATTCACAGATGCTTGTATTGTATTGAGCGCTCAGTATCACTTTATACTCCTGCCACCTGTTCATTTCTTCCCTGTGTTGCCTTCACTGCACTACTTCCTTCACTTATCATTACTATACTATCTGATTCTCAGATTTGTCACCCCTGGTTATTATTATTATTATTATTGATTTATAAAGTGCCAACATTCCGTGGCGCTGCACAAAGTAAGAAACACACATGGGGTACATAATACAGACAATGGTGTACACCAATATACAAGATACATCATTGGTGACAAAATACAAAAATGATACAAAATACAGAATTGGTGATGACGGTGATAAAAGTAACATGATAGATAAAATGTATAATGATTTCCAAGACACAAAACGGGGAGAGAGCTCTGCCCTTGCAAGCTTACAATCTAAAGGGCTTACAATCTAAAGTTAGGATTGCCATCAAAGGAGTGAAGCCTGTATTATTCCATCAACCGATGCAACGTAATATGCCTGAATTTAGCTCTTTGCCGCGTTGTCCACAGATGAGCTTCTAAAGCATTTTGGATGATTTATCGATAGATTGCGAGATAGTAAGCAGTGGGTAATCTCTTTCCGTTAAGCTAGCAGACATTAGATTTTCATCCACCAGTTGTCAGCCTAAAGCCTTAGTCACACACCAGATGGTTCTTGCCTAAGGCGGCCGGTGGGGGCTGCCTATGCCAAGAATCTGGCTTGTGTATTTCAGCCACCGATCCTCCCCAGTGTGTCACTGTTAGATCTGGAGTGACGGGTCATCTCATCTGAGCGCTGGCCAAGGGCATTGTTCTCCTTACCTTTTGTGTCATGCGTCATCACACCTCCTCCCTTCTGCATATTATCTGGTCTGATTTCCTACAGTCATGGAAAGGTGAGGTCATCAGGTGGTCATGTTGATGATGATGTTTAAAGAGAACCTGAGGCCAAAATGTATTATAAGAACATAGTGGGAAGCCTCTGGAGCCTAATGAAGCTTTCCTCATTGCCCTCTGGTCCCCTGTTCCCGTACGCGGACTCTTCAGCTGATCAGGGCCGCACTCCTCTTCTTGCATGTGGCCTGTCCTGTGCCATAGCACAGAGCACAAGCCAGAGTGGCTTATGGCACAGGCGAGGGCGATCTCGCGCAGTATGGCCACACTCATGTGTGAAGAGGGGCGTGGTCCTGATCCAATTACCGACAATCTTTGGAGGGTCTGCCCTTGGCAATGGGGGACCAGAGGACAGCGAGGGAAGCCTCAATAGGATCTATAAGCTTTTTTTCTTCTCATGTAAGTATGTGATTTTGTTCCTGAGCTTTGGCTAGAGTACACTATAAGATGCTGACAAGACCGGCCATGTGCTTGCACTCCGGGGGTCTGGAAACTTAAGGCCCGTACCCTCTACACAATTTATACTATGATTTTTCCAGTGGCCAGAGATTTTTTTCAGCAACAAGCAATTTATTCTGCGATCTTGCCACATGGGCACAGGCAAGCTATTATGCAAATGTTTTGTGACGCGTGGCTAGAACTTCGGTGATGGGGATCAGATCTTTAAAGTCCCCGACAACTCCTGTGCAAACTGCCACAATTATGTGAACTCTTATTCACCCCCAACGTTTGCCGTCTCGTGTACCCACCAGCAGGGAGATGGTTGGGGGGCATGGCTAGGATCCATCCTCCTGCGTCATCAGGTGAGTATTCAGCTTTACAATAGAGAGAAACAAGTGGAGGGGGATTCCAACAGGGCATTACCTTTTAGTCTTTATTTGTGAAATATATATTTAAATATATTTAAAGTACTTAGAAAATGTCCAAAGACAATTTGCCTATCAATGCGCCGTGATGGTAAAAGATGTTCTGCACGGTGTCCATCCGGGAAGTGACAAAGGACCTGACAAAGACGTAAGGACACTGAAATGTGATGTCAGTCCTCTGGCACGCCAACAGTATGAGGCATCTTTGATCCAGCATATGGACCATCGGGAGCTGGTAACGGCAGGCCACGGCACCGGGCAGACATGGCCACGGCACCGGGCAGACAAACTGTGCAGCACAACTTCACCATTCCGGTGCATTGATAAACGAACTGTCTTCAGGTATCTAGTAAGTGCTTTTCATCTTTTTTATGAACTGTGATAATAAAAGGTAATACCCTATTGGAGTGCTCCTTCTTTGCTGTAGTGTGTGATCAGAGCTGGACTTTGAGGAGCAGGAGAGAGCAGGCATTACAGTGGGTTCTTATATATAGCCCACATCATTGTTTGCTTATTTGAAAACTTACAAAGGAACTGAGATTTTTTGGGCAAATCTTATGTCTCTGACAATAAGCTGGCATCCCAGGGTGCTCTGGCAGTAAACTGACATCCCAGGGTGCTCTGGCAGTAAACTGACCTCCCAGGGTGCTCTGGCAGTAAACTGACCTCCCAGGGTGCTCTGGCAGTAAACTGACCTCCCAGGGTGCTCTGGCAGTAAACTGACCTCCCAGGGTGCTCTGGCAGTAAACTGACCTCCCAGGGTGCTCTGGCAGTAAACTGACATCTCCGGGTGCTCTGGCAGTAAACTGACATCTCTGGGTGCTCTGGCAGTAAACTGACCTCCCAGGGTGCTCTGGCAGTAAACTGACCTCCCAGGGTGCTCTGGCAGTAAACTGACCTCCCAGGGTGCTCTGGCAGTAAACTGACCTCCCAGGGTGCTCTGGCAGTAAACTGACCTCCCAGGGTGCTCTGGCAGTAAACTGACCTCCCAGGGTGCTCTGGCAGTAAACTGACCTCCCAGGGTGCTCTGGCAGTAAACTGACCTCCCAGGGTGCTCTGGCAGTAAACTGACCTCCCAGGGTGCTCTGGCAGTAAACTGACCTCCCAGGGTGCTCTGGCAGTAAACTGACCTCCCAGGGTGCTCTGGCAGTAAACTGACCTCCCAGGGTGCTCTGGCAGTAAACTGACGTCCCAGGGTGCTCTGGCAGTAAACTGACGTCCCAGGGTGCTCTGGCAGTAAACTGACGTCCCAGGGTGCTCTGGCAGTAAACTGACGTCCCAGGGTGCTCTGGCAGTAAACTGACGTCCCAGGGTGCTCTGGCAGTAAACTGACGTCCCAGGGTGCTCTGGCAGTAAACTGACGTCCCAGGGTGCTCTGGCAGTAAACTGACGTCCCAGGGTGCTCTGGCAGTAAACTGACGTCCCAGGGTGCTCTGGCAGTAAACTGACGTCCCAGGGTGCTCTGGCAGTAAACTGACATCTCTGGGTGCTCTGGCAGTAAACTGACCTCCCAGGGTGCTCTGGCAGTAAACTGACATCTCCGGGTGCTCGGGCAGTAAACTGACATCTCCGGGTGCTCGGGCAGTAAACTGACATCTCCGGGTGCTCGGGCAGTAAACTGACATCTCCGGGTGCTCGGGCAGTAAACTGACATCTCCGGGTGCTCGGGCAGTAAACTGACATCTCCGGGTGCTCGGGCAGTAAACGGATGTACAGAGGCGCCAAAAGGATACAATTTGATAAAATTGTTTAAAATGTTCGGGAGGCGGTGGTGGGCCAACCAACCCAAAATAGACACGATGCTGTAAGTCGAAGTAATAACAATTTATTCACATACTCCTAGAAACAATTGGCAATGCGTTTCGTGGGCATACAGCAGGAAACGAAGCAAGCGCTCACCAATATGGGCCGCATCTGAATGACTCCCCACCTCATATGCACCGCTTAAATAGCTCAAATACACACTCAGCAATCAGACAGATGCAAAACATATGCAAAACTAAACTAAATACTTACCATGCAAAACAGGATAGCACAATGGGTGCTGCTAGCCTGGTAGTTACAGAACTGTGAATACAAAATATAGGTAAAAGGCTGCGCATCCCTGACCCAATACTGTACAATTGAATGGTTAATCGCTGTGGCGCACACCGCCCCCCCTGGACTAAAATGTACGCCCGCATCCAAACAATGCAATACTGGTCTATGGAGAAATTTTAGCTTCCATCATAGTTTTGCATGCAAAAATATAGATATACTGGACATCTGCACCAACGTTGAGGTAAATCTCCAGAGCAGATGTCCTAACACTAAACTGACCTAAGTTAAAAGCAAATGTCTTTACCCTGGCAGCTGCTATGCTAAAATGTGTAACTTACATTCAATACAGACAGCAGGAAACAAAGCAAGCGCTCACCAATATGGGCCGCATCTGAATGACTCACCACCTCATATGCACCGCTTAAATAGCTCAAATACACACTCAGCAATCAGACAGATGCAAAACATATGCAAAACTAAACTAAATACTTACCATGCAAAACAGGATAGCACAATGGGTGCTGCTAGCCTGGTAGTTACAGAACTGTGGATACAAAATATAGGTAAAAGGCTGCGCATCCCTGACCCAATACTGTACAATTGAATGGTTAATCGCTGTGGCGCACACCGCCCCCCCTGGACTAAAATGTACGCCCGCATCCAAACAATGCAATACTGGTCTATGGAGAAATTTTAGCTTCCATCATAGTTTTGCATGCAAAAATATAGATATACTGGACATCTGCACCAACGTTGAGGTAAATCTCCAGAGCAGATGTCCTAACACTAAACTGACCTAAGTTAAAAGCAAATGTCTTTACCCTGGCAGCTGCTATGCTAAAATGTGTAACTTACATTCAATACAGACAGCAGGAAACAAAGCAAGCGCTCACCAATATGGGCCGCATCTGAATGACTCACCACCTCATATGCACCGCTTAAATAGCTCAAATACACACTCAGCAATCAGACAGATGCAAAACATATGCAAAACTAAACTAAATACTTACCATGCAAAACAGGATAGCACAATGGGTGCTGCTAGCCTGGTAGTTACAGAACTGTGGATACAAAATATAGGTAAAAGGCTGCGCATCCCTGACCCAATACTGTACAATTGAATGGTTAATCGCTGTGGCGCACACCGCCCCCCCTGGACTAAAATGTACGCCCGCATCCAAACAATGCAATACTGGTCTATGGAGAAATTTTAGCTTCCATCATAGTTTTGCATGCAAAAATATAGATATACTGGACATCTGCACCAACGTTGAGGTAAATCTCCAGAGCAGATGTCCTAACACTAAACTGACCTAACTTAAAAGCAAATGTCTTTACCCTGGCAGCTGCTATGCTAAAATGTGTGACTTACATTCAATACAGACAGCAGGAAACAAAGCAAGCGCTCACCAATATGGGCCGCATCTGAATGACTCACCACCTCATATGCACCGCTTAAATAGCTCAAATACACACTCAGCAATCAGACAGATGCAAAACATATGCAAAACTAAACTAAATACTTACCATGCAAAACAGGATAGCACAATGGGTGCTGCTAGCCTGGTAGTTACAGAACTGTGGATACAAAATATAGGTAAAAGGCTGCGCATCCCTGACCCAATACTGTACAATTGAATGGTTAATCGCTGTGGCGCACACCGCCCCCCCTGGACTAAAATGTACGCCCGCATCCAAACAATGCAATACTGGTCTATGGAGAAATTTTAGCTTCCATCATAGTTTTGCATGCAAAAATATAGATATACTGGACATCTGCACCAACGTTGAGGTAAATCTCCAGAGCAGATGTCCTAACACTAAACTGACCTAAGTTAAAAGCAAATGTCTTTACCCTGGCAGCTGCTATGCTAAAATGTGTAACTTACATTCAATACAGACAGCAGGAAACAAAGCAAGCGCTCACCAATATGGGCCGCATCTGAATGACTCACCACCTCATATGCACCGCTTAAATAGCTCAAATACACACTCAGCAATCAGACAGATGCAAAACATATGCAAAACTAAACTAAATACTTACCATGCAAAACAGGATAGCACAATGGGTGCTGCTAGCCTGGTAGTTACAGAACTGTGGATACAAAATATAGGTAAAAGGCTGCGCATCCCTGACCCAATACTGTACAATTGAATGGTTAATCGCTGTGGCGCACACCGCCCCCCCTGGACTAAAATGTACGCCCGCATCCAAACAATGCAATACTGGTCTATGGAGAAATTTTAGCTTCCATCATAGTTTTGCATGCAAAAATATAGATATACTGGACATCTGCACCAACGTTGAGGTAAATCTCCAGAGCAGATGTCCTAACACTAAACTGACCTAAGTTAAAAGCAAATGTCTTTACCCTGGCAGCTGCTATGCTAAAATGTGTAACTTACATTCAATACAGACAGCAGGAAACAAAGCAAGCGCTCACCAATATGGGCCGCATCTGAATGACTCACCACCTCATATGCACCGCTTAAATAGCTCAAATACACACTCAGCAATCAGACAGATGCAAAACATATGCAAAACTAAACTAAATACTTACCATGCAAAACAGGATAGCACAATGGGTGCTGCTAGCCTGGTAGTTACAGAACTGTGGATACAAAATATAGGTAAAAGGCTGCGCATCCCTGACCCAATACTGTACAATTGAATGGTTAATCGCTGTGGCGCACACCGCCCCCCCTGGACTAAAATGTACGCCCGCATCCAAACAATGCAATACTGGTCTATGGAGAAATTTTAGCTTCCATCATAGTTTTGCATGCAAAAATATAGATATACTGGACATCTGCACCAACGTTGAGGTAAATCTCCAGAGCAGATGTCCTAACACTAAACTGACCTAAGTTAAAAGCAAATGTCTTTACCCTGGCAGCTGCTATGCTAAAATGTGTAACTTACATTCAATACAGACAGCAGGAAACAAAGCAAGCGCTCACCAATATGGGCCGCATCTGAATGACTCACCACCTCATATGCACCGCTTAAATAGCTCAAATACACACTCAGCAATCAGACAGATGCAAAACATATGCAAAACTAAACTAAATACTTACCATGCAAAACAGGATAGCACAATGGGTGCTGCTAGCCTGGTAGTTACAGAACTGTGGATACAAAATATAGGTAAAAGGCTGCGCATCCCTGACCCAATACTGTACAATTGAATGGTTAATCGCTGTGGCGCACACCGCCCCCCCTGGACTAAAATGTACGCCCGCATCCAAACAATGCAATACTGGTCTATGGAGAAATTTTAGCTTCCATCATAGTTTTGCATGCAAAAATATAGATATACTGGACATCTGCACCAACGTTGAGGTAAATCTCCAGAGCAGATGTCCTAACACTAAACTGACCTAAGTTAAAAGCAAATGTCTTTACCCTGGCAGCTGCTATGCTAAAATGTGTAACTTACATTCAATACAGACAGCAGGAAACAAAGCAAGCGCTCACCAATATGGGCCGCATCTGAATGACTCACCACCTCATATGCACCGCTTAAATAGCTCAAATACACACTCAGCAATCAGACAGATGCAAAACATATGCAAAACTAAACTAAATACTTACCATGCAAAACAGGATAGCACAATGGGTGCTGCTAGCCTGGTAGTTACAGAACTGTGGATACAAAATATAGGTAAAAGGCTGCGCATCCCTGACCCAATACTGTACAATTGAATGGTTAATCGCTGTGGTGCACACCGCCCCCCCTGGACTAAAATGTACGCCCGCATCCAAACAATGCAATACTGGTCTATGGAGAAATTTTAGCTTCCATCATAGTTTTGCATGCAAAAATATAGATATACTGGACATCTGCACCAACGTTGAGGTAAATCTCCAGAGCAGATGTCCTAACACTAAACTGACCTAAGTTAAAAGCAAATGTCTTTACCCTGGCAGCTGCTATGCTAAAATGTGTAACTTACATTCAATACAGACAGCAGGAAACAAAGCAAGCGCTCACCAATATGGGCCGCATCTGAATGACTCACCACCTCATATGCACCGCTTAAATAGCTCAAATACACACTCAGCAATCAGACAGATGCAAAACATATGCAAAACTAAACTAAATACTTACCATGCAAAACAGGATAGCACAATGGGTGCTGCTAGCCTGGTAGTTACAGAACTGTGGATACAAAATATAGGTAAAAGGCTGCGCATCCCATTGTGCTATCCTGTTTTGCATGGTAAGTATTTAGTTTAGTTTTGCATATGTTTTGCATCTGTCTGATTGCTGAGTGTGTATTTGAGCTATTTAAGCGGTGCATATGAGGTGGTGAGTCATTCAGATGCGGCCCATATTGGTGAGCGCTTGCTTTGTTTCCTGCTGTCTGTATTGAATGTAAGTTACACATTTTAGCATAGCAGCTGCCAGGGTAAAGACATTTGCTTTTAACTTAGGTCAGTTTAGTGTTAGGACATCTGCTCTGGAGATTTACCTCAACGTTGGTGCAGATGTCCAGTATATCTATATTTTTGCATGCAAAACTATGATGGAAGCTAAAATTTCTCCATAGACCAGTATTGCATTGTTTGGATGCGGGCGTACATTTTAGTCCAGGGGGGGCGGTGTGCGCCACAGCGATTAACCATTCAATTGTACAGTATTGGGTCAGGGATGCGCAGCCTTTTACCTATATTTTGTTTCGTGGGCATAACCCAGCTTCTTCAGGCAATAAACAGGAGTATCACACACAGCCAGGGGTCCAGTATTAGCTTGTCAACTCTAACAGAGGTGCTAAGCTAATACTGGACCCCTGGCTGTGTGATACTCCTGTTTATTGCCTGAAGAAGTGGGGGTTATGCCCGCAAAACGCGTTGCCAATTCACAATGAAACGCGTTGTGAATAAATTATTACTTCGACTTACAGCATCGTATCTATTTTGGGTTGGTTGGCCCACCACCGCCTCCCGAACATTTTAAACTATTTTATCAAATGTTATCCTTTTGGCACCTCTGAACATCTCTACAAATTAAGATATCCACCCCTGGTGGAGGGGTGTTACACCCTCTTCTTCTCCTATCCACAGAGAGCGACATCTTAGTCCTGAGTGGGGACAGGCTTAAACTCCTCACCTGCCTCTACAGTGGTTGCCTTTGTGGTAACCCTGGTTTGTAAGTATAAATACTTACGGTTCATATACTCTCCTATTTTCCAATACATACTACACTATATTGGGCTCTCTGTTTTCTGTTTTATATTCCTGTACTAGCAGTAAATGGACATTCCAGGGTGCTCTGGCAAAATGTATTATAAAAACATACTTGCCTAAGAAGTGGGAAGCCTCTGGATCCTGATGAAGCTTTCCTCGCTTTCCTATGGTCCCCTGTTGCCATACACGGACTCATCAGCTGATCAGGTCCAAACTCCTCTTCTTGCATGTGGCCTGTCCTGTGCCATAGCAAGAGTGGCTGATGGCACAGGCGCAATATGGCCACACTCGTGCTTGAAGGGGGGTGTGGTCCCAATCAGATTACAGACAAGCTCTTATTAGTAATCTTTGGAGGGTCTGCCCTCGGCAATGGGGGAACCAGAGGACAGCGAGGGAAGCCTCATTTTGACAGTCGATTGTGCATCCCAGGGTGCTCTGACAAACCAGTGTCGGATATTTCATGTCTGATCAGCTGTTTTTTGCAGGTCAAAACATTTCCCACACTCAGCATATCAATGTCTTTTCACCAGTGTCAGATATTTCATGTCTGATCAGCTTAATATCGCAGGTCAAAAAATTTCCCATACTCATTTAACAATGGCGAGAGGACATATTGATATGCCATTTCATGTCTGATCAGCTCAATGTTGCTAGTCAAAACATTAGCCACACTCAGCATATCAATGTATTCTTACCAGTGTCAGATATTTCATGTCTGTTTAGCTTATTATTGCAGGTCAAAACATTTCCCACTCTCAGCATATCAATGTCTTCTCACCAGTGTCAAATATTTCAGCACTGACAAGCTGATATTTGCAGGTCAAAACATTTCCCACACTCAGCATTTCAATATGAAATATCTGACGCTTGTTAGAGGACATATTGAAATGCTGAGTGTGGGAAATGATTTGACCTGCAAATATCAGCTTGTCAGTGCTGAAATATTTGACACTGTTGAAAATACATTGATCTGCCGAGAGCGGGAAATGTTTTGTCCTGCAATAAAAAGCTGAACAGACATGAAATATCGGACACTGGTAAGATGCATATTGATATGCTGATTGGGAAATGTTTTGACCAGTAACTTAGCTTGTAAGAGCTGAAATATCTGACACTCATGAGAGAATGTATTGAAATGCTGAGTGTGGGAAATGTTTTGATCTGCAAATATCAGCTTGTCAGTGCTGAAATATTTGACGCTGGTGAGAAGACATATTAATATGCTGAGTGTGGGAAATATTTTGACCTGCAATAATAAGCTGATCAACCATGAATTATAGGACACTGGTCAGAGGACATATTGATATGTTAAGTGTGGGAATTGTTTTAACCAGCAAATATTAGCTTATCAACGCTGAAATATCTGACTCTGTTGAGAAGACATTGAAATGCTGAGTGTGGGAAATGATTAGACCAGCAAATAGCTTGTCAGAGCTGAAATAACTGACTCTGAGAGGACTTATTGATCTGCTGAGTGTGGGAAATGTTCTGACCTGCAATACTAAGCGGATCAGACGTGAAATCTGACTCTGGTGAGAAGACGTTGATATGCTAAATGTGGGAAATGTTTTGAACAGCAGTAATCAGCTTGTCAGAGCTGAAATATCTGACACTGGTGAGAGGACATATTAATATGCTGAGTGTGGGAAATGTTTTGACCTGCAATAATCAGCTGATCAGACATGAAATATCTGACACTGTTGAAAATACATTGATATGCCGACAGCGGGAAATGTTTTGATCTGCAATAAGCTGAACAGACATTAAATATCTGACGCTTGTTAAAAGGACATATTGAAATGCTGAGTGTGGGAAATGTTTTGACCTGCAAATAGCTTGTAAGAGCTGAAATAGCTGACACTGGTGAGAAGATGACCTGCAATAATCAGCTGATCTGACATGAAATATCTGACACTGGTAAGATGCATATTGATATGCTGATTGGGAAATGTTTTGACCAGGAACTTAGCTTGTAAGAGCTGAAATATCTGACACTCATGAGAGGATATATTGAAATACTGTGTGGGAAATGTTTTGATCTGCAAATATCAGCTTGTCAGTGCTGAAATATTTGACGCTGGTGAGTAGACATTAATATGCTGAGTGTGGGAAATGTTTTGACCTGCAATAATAAGCTGATCAGACATGTCCTCTAACAAGCGTCAGATATTTCATGTCTGATCAGCTTATTATTGCAGGTCAAAACATTTCCCACACTCAGCATATTAATATGTCTTCTCACCAGCGTCAAATATTTCAGCACTGACAAGCTGATATTTGCAGGTCAAAACATTTCCCACACTCAGCATTTCAATATGTCCTCTAACAAGCGTCAGATATTTCATATTGAAATGCTGAGTGTGGGAAATGTTTTGATCTGCAAATAGCATATTAATATGTCTTCTCACCAGCGTCAAATATTTCAGCACTGACAAGCTGATATTTGCAGATCAAAACATTTCCCACACTCAGCATTTCAATATGAAATATCTGACGCTTGTTAGAGGACATATTGAAATGCTGAGTGTGGGAAATGTTTTGACCTGCAAATATCAGCTTGTCAGTGCTGAAATATTTGACACTGTTGAAAATACATTGATCTGCCGAGAGCGGGAAATGTTTTGTCCTGCAATAATAAGCTGAACAGACATGAAAAATCTGACACTGGTAAGATGCATATTGATATGCTGATTGGGAAATGTTTTGACCAGTAACTTAGCTTGTAAGAGCTGAAATATCTGACACTCATGAGAGAATGTATTGAAATGCTGAGTGTGGGAAATGTTTTGATCTGCAAATATCAGCTTGTCAGTGCTGAAATATTTGACGCTGGTGAGTAGACACTAATATGCTGAGTGTGGGAAATGTTTTGACCTGCAATAATAAGCTGATCAGACATGTCCTCTAACAAGCGTCAGATATTTCATGTCTGATCAGCTTATTATTGCAGGTCAAAACATTTCCCACACTCAGCATATTAATATGTCTTCTCACCAGTGTCAAATATTTCAGCACTGACAAGCTGATATTTGCAGATCAAAACATTTCCCACACTCAGCATTTCAATACATTCTCTCATGAGTGTCAGATATTTCAGCTCTTACAAGCTGAGTGTGGGAAATGTTTTGATCTGCAACTATCAGCTTGTCAGTGCTGAAATATTTGACGCTAGTGAGAAGACATATTAATATGCTGAGTGTGGGAAATGTTTTGACCTGCAATAATAAGCTGATCAGACATGTCCTCTAACAAGCGTCAGATATTTCATGTCTGATCAGCTTATTATTGCAGGTCAAAACATTTCCCACACTCAGCATATTAATGTCTACTCACCAGCGTCAAATATTTCAGCACTGACAAGCTGATATTTGCAGATCAAAACATTTCCCACACAGTATTTCAATATATCTTCTCATGAGTGTCAGATATTTCAGCTCTTACAAGCTAAGTTCCTGGTCAAAACATTTCCCAATCAGCATATCAATATGCATCTTACCAGTGTCAGATATTTCATGTCAGATCAGCTGATTATTGCAGGTCATCTTCTCACCAGTGTCAGCTATTTCAGCTCTTACAAGTATTTGCAGGTCAAAACATTTCCCACACTCAGCATTTCAATAAGTCCTTTTAACCTCCTTGCCGGTTATCCCGAACACAGTTCGGGGTAACCTGCGCAGGAGGATTTCTCAGGCCCCGCTGGGCCGATTTGCATAATTTTTTTTCCTACACGCAGCTAGCACTTTGCTAGCTGCGTGTAGTATGCGATCGCCGCCGCTCGCCGCCGATTCGCCGCCCAGACCCCTACGCAGCCTGGCCAATCAGTGCCAGGCAGCGCTAAGGGGCGGATCGGGATTTCCTCTGACGTCACGACGTCCGTGACGTCGGTGACGTCATCCCACCCGGTCGCCATGGCGACCGGGGAAGCCCTGCAGGAAATCCCGTTCACAACGGGATTCCCTGCATACTCTGATCGCCGAAGGCGATCGGAGTGGGTGGGGGGATGCCGCCGCTCAGCGGCTATCATGTAGCGAGCCCTGGGCTCGCTACATGATTTTAAAAAAAAAAAAATTAAAAAAAAGTGCAGCGCTGCCTCCTTGCCGGATTTTTTAGAACGGCAAGGAGGTTAACAAGCGTCAGATATTTCATGTCTGTTCAGCTTATTATTGCAGATCAAAACCTTTCCCGCTGTCGGCATATCAATGTATTTTCAACAGTGTCAGATATTTCATGACTGATCAGCTGATTATTGCTGTTTAAAACATTTCCCACTCTCAGCATATTAATATGTCCTTTCACCAGTGTCAAATATTTCACATCTGATCAGCTTATTATTGCAGGTCAAAACATTTCCCACACTCAGCATATCAATATGTCCTCTCACCAGTGTCAGATATTTCAGCTTTGACAAGCTGATTACTGCTGTTCAAAACATTTCCCACATTTAGCATATCAACGTCTTCTCACCAGAGTCAGATATTTCACGTCTGATCCGCTTATTATTGCAGGTCAGAACATTTCCCACACTCAGCATATCAATAAGTCCTCTTATCAGAGTCAGTTATTTCAGCTCTGACAAGCTATTTGCTGGTCTAATCATTTCCCACACTCAGCATTTCAATGTCTTCTCAACAGAGTCAGATATTTCAGTGTTGATAAGCTAATATTTGCTGGTTAAAACAATTCCCACACTTAACATATCAATATGTCCTCTGACCAGTGTCCTATAATTCATGGCTGATCAGCTTATTATTGCAGGTCAAAATATTTCCCACACTCAGCATATCAACATGTTTTCTCACCAGTGTCAGATATTTCACATTTGCTGGTTAAAATATTTCCCACACTCCTCTGACGCTGATGAGGGGACCTATTGATATGCTATGTCTTGTCTGATCAGCTTATTATTGCAGGTCAAAAACATTTCCTACATTCAGCATATGATGTCATCAGTTTATTTTCCCCTTAGGTTTCCTTTAAGTAATACAGACCTATATATAATACAGACCTATATATAAGACCCGAAACAGACAACTGAGGAGAATAGAAGGACGAGAGACAACTGGGTCATATGCAGACCAACAGCTCAGTGCACCAAATAATGTCTGACCGGTTTGCATTCCTGTGTGGCTTTCTGTTTCTTACAGGCAGCATGTTGGAGCTCTCAGGCTACTTCTTGCCATCTCACTATCAATGTTCCCCTTTGTAACATGGCTGTACATCTACGTCAACAAGGAGATGACAACATGGCCAATCAGTACTATAGAGAGAGGAGGATTGCCGCAGGAACGCCACATTACTGCAACTTGGAATTTTAGCCCAATCACAGAACTCAGAAGCATTGGCCCAATCAAAGCATGGAGAATTCTTTCAGCGGAAATCATATTACAACTGTTATTTTACATGTGACACAAGACTCAGATATTACCCAATATTTCATGAGTCATTTGATTGGCCTAAAATTTCCATGGTATTCCGATTACTGCAGTAAAGTTCCACATTCTCTGATTGGTCCAATACTCAAAAGTATTATAATTAACCAACTTTATTAACAAAATGACAAAAAAGACTTTCCTCTGAAATGGGTAATCTGCATTTTCAGTGATCCGATTTTTTTCCATGAAATTGGAAATCGCCACTTCCGACCATCCCTAAGAAACTGGCAATCAGGTCCTTTCAACCACAAAGCAGCCTTATTAAGCACTGGAATACACCCATCACAAACATGTCAGTGTTCTTTTTCTTCTGAAACTAATGGCAGACTTGAGTGGAGAATAGCAACAAGGGAAAACACAGGAGGGAGGGGGGTGTCATATGTACACAATTGATGTTTATTTCAATTTTTTTGCATACATTAAAAAAGAGTGTTGTAGTAATTTGAAGGTCAGAGAAAGCTGCTAGTGAAATATTGGAAACAATTACTAATAATCCACTACTTAATTTGGATATTAAAATATCAGTCATTTTCACTTAACCTTGTTCTCAAGCAAGCTGTCCCTCTACCGATCCCTAACCGGTCCCCCACCACAAAATGCCTAATCAACCACCCGAGCGATGCCTAACCCTAACTGCCCGCCCCACCAACTGCAATTCCCGCCCATCCATAATATAAGATGTTGTGACAACCCGAAACCCTCTTTAAAGTTCTATGATTTTGGATGTGGGGATTCATCATTCTCTTTCTAGACCCTTCTCTTAGCTACAGCACCTGTTTGTAGGGCCCTTACATATATTTTGCAACCATGTATGGAATAGTTCTTTATAAAAGGCTTGGTTGTCTGTTACAACACCATTTACTTCTGTCACTTATTTATTTTGTTAGGAACAAAGATACCTGAAGAATTAGTGGAGATTTTGAAATCCGAGTCCTTCCATTCCCACTCTGAGGGACTTCAGTCTGAAGAGAATGGCTGGTTTACATGAAGATGACTTATATGGATCCTTAGAGATGCAGATCACACCTCATTTCTGATAATATAATACATGACACACTAAACATTCCTGTTGTGCGGACAAGTCCGGGGTAATTGGTATCATCCTGATTCAATACTTCTGAATTAAGAGATAAAGGGAAGACCATAAGACCAAAGTGAGTAAAGTATGTAGGGTGTCAAGCCCTTATAAATTACTTTATGCAGGTGCGAAGGGTCTCATTTAATCACAAGCTCCCCCTTTGATACCTGACTCACTGGATTTGGCAGCCAGATGGAGCCAAATGCACATCAGGGGTATAGGACACCCCTGTGCCTCTCTGGCAATCTGCACAGCACTTTGTAATATCGATCACCTCGTCATCAGTGAAGCCAATAGCCAGCTGTTACTGCTGCTCCAGCTGGGGCCCCACTGAATCCTAGCTCCACCCCTAATGGACCAAAGTGCTCTTGAGAACCGTTAATATTTGTTTAGCATTTTCACATTAAAGGCCGGTTCACACGGGCGCTAAAAGGAAGGGGCTTGGTGCGCCTCGCTTAAAGAGAACCTGAGATGAGAAGCGTCTCATGTCCCATACTTACCTGGGGCTTCCTTAAGCCCCCTTGAGGCCACTCGTCCCTCACAATCTCCCCTGGTGGTTCTGGACCCTGGCAATTCAGCCCTTCATTGGGCATGCGCGCCCCGGCATGCTCCTCCGTCATGCTCCTGTCCCTCAGCCATGGGAGCGCAATGTGCTCCTTTTCCCTCTCCCTGTACATAGTACAAGTTCAGTGAGCACCGTTTTATTTACCAAGCCCACGCTGCATCTGGTCTGCTCTTCCTCCTGGCATCTGCATGCTTTATTCTGAGATCCTCCAACTTCTGATGCATGTCATGTCATCATGAGCCTCCGGAGGCAGCATACAGCACAGAGGAAGAGTAGACCAGATTCAGAGTGGACTAGGTAAATATAACTGCACTTTACAAGGAAAGGGGAATCTGGCTATGGTGCGGGGGGGGGGGGGGGGGTGTTCTAGCATGATGCTTCTGCTGGTGGCCCGGGACACTGAAGTTCTGCCCATGTGACTTTACAACCAGTTAAAGTGAAGCTTCCTCTTGTACCTTAGAACAGTGTTCCCCAACCCTGTCCTCAAGTACCACCAGCAGTGCATGATTTGTGGACATACACACAGAAGTATTTAATCAGCTTTGCTAAGACACTAATTACCTCACTTGTGAATATGTGCTATTTCCTGCCAAACATGGACTGTGGGTGGGGCTTGAGGACAGGGTTGGGAAGTCCGGCCCTATAATATTTATCTCTAAGTCAGGGAACACACTACATGCGATTGTGCATGTGTCCGGATGGAAAAACGCACACAATTCCACAGGATATTGAAGTCATTAGTCTTGCTCTGGAAACCGCTCATCGTGTTTTGTGTTTGGGATTTTCCATGCATTTTTAAATCGCACATCTTTCTGCTTTTCCCTGCACAATGTGCACATTTGCATACAGTATATTCTGCCAGAAACGCAAAATAATTGCAGAACAATAGCGGCAAAACTTTAGCAGAAAACGCAAATGTAAAAGCCAATGGAGACCCGGAAATCGATGGGGAAAATGGCCCTGCAAGTGTGTTCCCTGCCTAAGCAGTGGAGATGACTATTGCAGTCAATGTTATGAGTACTCACAATGCACAGAAACCTACAGACTGTGACAGGGAGGGGAGCCAAAATCAGAATGGGAACTCTGGCCATACACAGTACTATCCAACTGCACCACAAAATGACTGAATAAATAGTTCTATCAAATCAGTCAGTTAATTGAAACTTTTCTCTTCATCAAACAATGTTGTAATCAATCTTTTCTATGAGAAAATTGCCGCCATGTCAGTGGGTGCTCTACCTCTGTGTCTTATTTGCTATTACAATTTGAAGGATTTTTTATGCTTAAACATGTGATGTACCACCTCTGTTCACATTGCTAGTAAAAATAAACAAAATGTCTTGTCTCTTTGTAATAAAAGAAAATAAATGTAATAACAAGATGTAAAAAAAAAACTAAAATTTTTTTTTAAAAACAGAAATAAAAACCATGAATAAAATGTTTTAAAGACGATGTACCTTGTTGGTGGCATTCATTAATGAAACTAATAAAATCACCCTTGGGCCTGCTTTACATTGTCCCAGGCAGATGATCTAGATGAGAGTTTAAACATTATGGGGTTGTATTTCTTTACTCCCAATTCTAGTTTTTGCCTTGAGCCATATTAGGTTGCCTGGGTGGGAGTTCCTGTCTTTAGGTTGATGTAGATTTCCATGTGATTGACAAGGTTGGTGTTAATTGGAGTATTGTCCATATGTTCATTGATGCTATGCAGTAAAGTGAATCTGAAGCATAAATTAAAATAAAAAAAAATTGATACTTACCTAAGGAGGGGGAATTCTCTGGGTCCTATAGAGCCTTTCTGTTCCTCTCCTCATCTCCGCGTTCCCCGCAGGCTCCTCTGTTTAAATCTCCACCGTGGGAGGTTTCGGGAGGCTTTGGGAGCCCGAGTGCTTTGGAAGACTCTGTACTGCACACATGGGAGAGATGGTGCTCTCTCATATGTAGTGTGGAGCGGCCAGTCTTCTGGAGCCCGAGTTCTCCTAAAGACTTCCGAAACCCACCCGCAGCAGAAGAAAGCAGTCTCCCATTGGTCATGGGTTGGAGACTGCTAACGGGGGAGCCTTGTTTTTCATTATGTTATAGACTCCCTTTAAAGGGAACCTAAGCTGAGAAGGATCTGGATTTTTCCTTTTAAAATAATACCAGTTGCCTGACTCTCCTGCTGATTCTGTGTCTCTAATACTTTCAGCCACCGCCCCTAAATAAGCATGCAGATCTGGTGCTCTGACTGAAGTCAGACTGGATTAGCTGCATGCTTGTTTCATGACTGTGATTCAGCCACTACTGCAGCCAAAGAGACCAGCAGGACTGCCAGGCAACTGGTATAGTTTAAAAGGAAACATCCACATCCCTTTTAGTTTAGGTTCCCTTTAAAGGGAGATAAAGGTGAGATAGTTGGCACTGCAGCCTAAGATAGTCGATGCTGGGGTGATGCGGGTGGAGTTCACACACTTCCGTCGCTGTGGTGTAACCTGCGTGCTCTGATAGGAGTAAAGGCAGCATGCATAGAAATGAAGAGGATGAAAAGGATTCCAACATGCGAGGCACAAAATGCAGGACACGTAACAGTATTTCTTTAACCACTTAAAGGGACACTCTAGAGGGGTCAGGGGAAAATGAGTTGAACTTACCCGGGGCTTCTAATGATCCCCTGCAGACATCCTGTGCCCGCGCAGCCACTCGCCGATGCTCCAGCCCCGCCTCTGGTTCACTTCTGGAATTTCAGACTTTAACCTCCTGGGAGATACAATTATATCGCCCATGAGGTGGCGCAGCACTATTTTTTTAAAAATTTTATTTTTTAAATCATGTAGCGAGCCCAGGGCTCGCTACATGATAGCCGCTGTGCAGCGGCATCCCCCCACCCCCTCCGATCGCCTCCGGCAATCAAAGCAAACAGGAAATCCCGTTCAGAACGGGATTTCCTGTTTGGCTTCCCCCGTCGCCATGGCGATGATTGGGATGACGTCGTGACGTCAGAGGGAGTCCTGATCCACCCCTCAGCGCTGCCTGGCACTGATTGGCCAGGCTGCGCATGGGGTCCTGGGGGAGGGAGCGGCACGGCGGGTAGCGGCGAATCAGCGCGGAGCGGCGGCGATTGGTATATACACACAGCTAGCAAAGTGCTAGCTGCGTGCAACAAAAAAAAATTATGCAAATCGGCCCACCAGGGCCTGAGAAATCCTCTGTGGCGGCTTACCCCGAGCTCAGCTCGGGATTATCCCCCAGAGGGTTTAAAGTCTGAAAACCACTGTGCCTGCGTTGCCGTGTCCTAGCTTCCACTGATGTCACCAGGAGCGATCCCCCCTACAGTGATCCCCCTACAGTATTCCTTTAAGGACTGCAGTCATAAAACTCCTTAAGGACCAGACACTTTTTTTTTTTTTCCATTCAGACCACTGCAGCTTTAATGGTTTATTGCTCGGTCATACATCCTACTATCTAAATGAATTTTATCTCCTTTTTCTTGTCACTAATACAGCTTTCTTTTGGTGCTATTTGATTGCTGATGTGATCTTTAGTTTTTATTATATCATGTATTTTTACACATACCCATGCTGGGTGGGAGAAATATCTCTGTAAATTAGATTTATTTTTTTCTTCAACACACAATTGCCTATTTACAGAGATTTTTCTCCCACCCAGCATGGGTATGTGTAAAAATACACCCCAAAACACATTGTTCTACTTCTCCTGAGTATGGCGATAACACGTGTGACACTTTTTTGCAGCCTAGGTGCCCAAAGCCCTATCCACAGGTCATTTTGAAGCATTTGGTTTCTAGACTACTCCTCACGGTTTAGGGCCCCTAAAATGCCAGAGTAGTATAGGAACCTCACAAGTGACCCCATTTTAGAAAGAAGACACCCCAAGGTATTCCATTAGGAGTTTGGTGAGTTCATAGAAGATTTTATTTTTTGTCACAAGTTTGTGAAAAAATAAAACAAAAATCAATTTCTGCCAAGTGTTATTTTCCACTAACTTGTGACAAAAAAATAAAATCTTCTATGAACTCACCAAACTCCTAATGGAATACCTTGGGGTGTCTTCTTTCTAAAATGGGGTCACTTGTGGGGTTCCTATACTGCCCTGGCATTTTAGGGGCCCAAAACCGTGAGGAGTAGTCTGGAAACCAAATGCCTCAAAATGACTGTTCAGGGGTATAAGCATCTGCAAATTTTGATGACAGGTGGTTTGAGGGTCTGAATTTTGTGGAACCAGTCAGAAGCAGGGTGGCCTCTTAGATGACAGGTTGTATTGGCACTGAAGTGCATGAAGCCCAGGATGTTCTCAAATTGTGACCTGGACACAGCAGCAGAGAACATGGGCATGTGATGTATTGGATGCGTAGACCAAGAAGACCACAATACATTATTTTTGACTAGACCCATATTAAGGAGAAGGCCCCAAAACATGTTACGTTCGGTAACTTGGAGTGGTTTCCACCGGAAAGGCTGGGCATGGTAGGTTCTTGGATTGGTGGTTGCGTATTGTGTGGCATAACGGTTGGCCACAATTAAGTCGTAGAGATCAGCAGTGATCAGAAAAAAAATCTGTCACTGCAGTGGGGCGGGTGAGGGTTTGTCCGGGTAATCAGAAGCCCACAGGGGGCAGATTAGGGCCTGATCTGATGGATAGGAGTGCTAGGGGGTAACAGGAGGTGATTGATTGGTGTCTCGGGGTGATTTGAGGGGGGAATAGATGAAAGCAATGCACTGGGGAGGTGATCAGGGGGGGTCTGAGGGCGATCTGAGGGTGAGGGCGAGAAATTGTGTACCTGCAAGGGTCAGATTAGGGTCTGATCTGATGGGTAGTGGTGACATGGAGTGATTGATGGGTGATCAGTGGGTGATTAGAGGGGAGAACAGATGTAATTAATGCACTGGGGAAGTGATCAGGGGGATCTGAGGGTGTGTACGGGTGTTTGGGTGCCTGCAAGGAGCAGATTAGGGTCTTATTTGATGGGTAGCAGTGACAGGTGGTGACGGGGTGAATGTTAGGTGATCAGAGTGTGATTAGAGGGGAGAATAAATGCAAGCAATGCACTGGCAAGGTGATCAGGGAGGGTCTGAGGGCGATCTGAGGGTATGGGCGGGTAATTGGGTGCCTGCAAGGGGCAGATGAGGGTCTGATTTGATGAGTAGCAGTGACAAGGTGATGGGTGATCCGTGGGTGATTAGAGGGGAAAACAGATGTAAACAATGCACTTGGGAGGTGATCTGAGGGCAGTTCTGTGGGCGGGTGATCAGGTGCCTGCAAGGGGCAGGTTGGGGTCTGAACTGATGGGTGATTAACAGGTGATCAGTGGGTGATTACAGGGGAGAATAGATGTATACAGTAAACGGGGGGGGGAGGGTCTGGGGAGGATCTGTGGGTGTGGTGGGGGGTTGATCAGGGGCACCCAGGGGGCAGTTTAGGACCTAATCTAAAACATAGCATTGACAGGGGGTGATTGGGTGCAAACAGTGGTCTGAGGGGGTGATCAGGGGGGGTCTGAGGGGTGCTGTGGGCGATCAGGGGGGGCAGGATCAGTGTGCTTTGGTGTTTACTAAGGGGACTGCCTCCTCGGACACTGGGACCACCAGGGCAGGAGGCAGCCTGTATAATACACTTTGTATACATTACAAAGTGTATTATACACTTTGTTTGCGGCAGATCAGGGGTTAACAACCCGACGGCGCTTCTAAACAGCCGGCGGGTTGACATCGCTGGTGGGCGGAGCTTAATGCTGGCGGATGCGTGCGCATCTCTGCGCGCAATCCCTGGTTAATTAGTCCCCCAGGTGCCGCCTCTGATTGGCGTTACGTGGTCCTGGGGGTGCCACTTTGCCGACGCCCATAGGTAGTGGGCGGTCGGCAAGTGGTTATAAGTCACATACCATATCTGAAGTGGGTGTTGGGGACAAATTGCCGGACCGCTGTTTCATGCTAACAATGCCTTCTACGGTTTAGCCTCTGTAGAAGCGCATTGCAAGCGTGAAACGGCCGTCAGGCAATTTGTCCCCAACACCCACCACATCACCCACTTCAGATATGCTATGTGACCTATAAAGAAACGCCGTTACGTGTCCTGCACTTTGTGCCTCGCGTGTTGGAATAAAGCAGCCACAGTACCAATTATCCTTTTCATCTTCTTCATCCATATCCCTTTAAAGGGAACCTAAAGTGAGGCTTCCTTATTTATTCCGTTTTTAGGGCTCGTTTCCACTATCGCGTTGGACGCATGCGGATTCGCACATGTAATGCAAGTGGATGGGCCTGTTTCCACTGTAGCGTTGTTGAGGTGCGGTTTTTTTCAGCGGTGAAAAAACGCACAAAAGAGCCGCAGAATTCGCCTGCGAGTGGAATGCATGCAACTCGCATGCGAATCGCATGCAATGTATTTAATAGGAAAATCGCATGCGTTTTCCCCATGCGTTTTTTGCCGCGAATTTGCATGCGAATTCGCATAGGTACCAATGTAAATTCACACAGGCAGTGACATGGTTAAAATCGCATTTATACCCTCACCTATGCGAATTCGCATGCACATGGGGAAAACGCATGCGAATTCATGGCAAAAACCGCATAGGGAATCGCATCCTCATGCAATTTCATCAGCGGTGGAATCCAGGCGATTCCGCAGCTCAATAGTGGAAGCGAGCCCTTAAGCAATACCAGTTTCCTGGCTGTCCTGCTGATCTCTATGGCTGCAGTGGTATCTGAATCACACACCTGACTCAAGCAGCTTATCCAGTCAGACTTCAGTCGGAGCACCTGATCTGCATGCTTGTTCCAGGTCTATGGCTCAGGCCACATGTACAGTGGTGTGTTGTGGTGTAGCAGCTGCTTTGTAATGGGGCTTACTGCGCTGCAATGCACCACCTATGCGCAGTTAGCAGTGCGGTAGTAGGGTTGCGGTGTGGTAACGCACTGCATGCAGGTAACAGGTACCGTGTAGCACACTTCTCATTGACTGCATGCAACGCTTTGTGGCCATAACGTGCAGTACTACCATTCCATTCTCTTGCTTTCCTCTTATACAAGGAATACAGCAGAATGTCCCAGTGTGAACACGGCCTCAGGCTAGGATCACGGTGGGCAGAATCACTAGTGTTGTGGAAAACACATGCTTTTTTGCCCACAATGAAAGTCTATGGGCTGCATTGCAAAACGCATATATCTTCATTTTACAAATGCATGGAAAAAGCACATAAGGTATTTCAGTGGAGACGCAGGGGACTGTGTTTTACATGCATTATTGATGTTTCTGATTAAATATGATGCTGTGTTTTACTCCACTGAAATAGGGAAATGCACTAAAAACACATGAAAAATGCAGTTGCATACATAAACACACACAAAACTGTAGAAACACAAAATATAAACAACACCTGGTTTTCTGCACTGCCTGGCGTGCTCCTAGCCTCACAGTATTAGAGACACAGGATAAAGGGAACAGCCAGGCAATTCTCTCTGTAACAACCAAGGTACATCTTCTTGCACGGCCATCAGTTACAATAAACAATTACTGACTCATTATAGCAGACAGTAGTGTTGGGCCAGGGGCGCCTCTAGGCATTGGCTGTACAGGCCATTGCCTGGAGTGCCATTGGTCCTGGGGGGCGCCATGTTGCTAGGTTAAGCCCCACCCCAAAATTAAGCCCCACCCCCTGGACTAAGCCCCACCCCATGGGTCTTCTTGTACTTGCTTCTGCTGCATCTACTTAGTGTAAGTTGCAGGCAGCTGCCACCTCTGTGCCTTTTGCATCCTTCTTTCCCCTTTTGTGCCTCCCTCTGTCTCCTTGTGCCTCCTTCTGTCTACTTGTGCCTCCTTCTGTCTCCATGTGCCACCTCTGCCTCCTTCTGAACCCCTTTCTGCCTCATTCTGTCCCCCTTTGCCTTTATTTGTCCCCTTGTGCTACCTCTGCCCCCCTGTTCCTCCTTCAGTCCCACTCTGCCCCTTCTGTCTTCCTGTGCCTCCTTCTGTCTCCCTGTGGCTCTTCAGTCCCCATTTGCCACCTCTGTCTTCTGCGCCTTCCTCTGTCCCTCTGTGCCTCCTTCTGTCCCCTCTGCCTCCTTCTGTCTCCCTGTGCCTCTTTATATCCCCCTCTGCTGTCTTCTGTCCCCCTTTTGTGCCTCTGCCCTCCTTTGGGCTTTTTTTGTCCTCCATTGTGCCTCCTTCTGTCCCCTTTGTGCCTCCTTCTGTCCCCTGTTTGCCTCCTTCAGCCACCTCCTTCCCTCCTGTGCCTCCTTTTGTCTCCCTTTGTGCCTCAATCTGTCCCCATTGTGCTGCCTCCTGCCCCACTTTGTGCCTCCTTCTGTCCTCTTGTGTACCTCCTTCTGGCCCTCATGCCTTCTTATTTCTCCTGTACCTCTTTCTGTCCTCCTTTGAGTCTCATTCTGTCCTCCTTTGTGTATTATTCTGTCCCCCATTGTGCCTAATTTTGTCCCCCTGTGTGCCTCCTTCTGTCCCCTTGTGCCTCCTTCTACCCTCCTTTGTGACTTTTTATGACCCTCATGCCTCTTTGTCCCCGTGTGCCTCCCCATGTCGTCCTGTGTGCATTTTCAGTCCCCCTGTGCCTCCTTCTGTTCCCCTTTGTGCCTTATTCTTTCCCCCATTGTGCAGCCTTTAGTCCCCTTGTGATTCCTTCTGTCCTCCTTTGTGACTCCTTGTGTCCCTCTTTGTGCCTCCTTCTGACCCTGTTTCAGAGGCGCCTGGTCCACCAGGCCGACCAGGCGGTTGTGAGTGCTGCGCGAGGGGCATGGGGGGGAGACTGTGGCTACCAGGTAGTGAACTGGCTGGCGGCGTCTTCTGCAGTCTGCGGTGTCTGTAGGTTCCAGCAGGCAGAGCAGGGCTATAGGAAAATGGAGTCCGAAGACCTGCACTGGAGACTATTTGTGTCTCCAGTGCAGGGCTTCGGGCGTAATTTTCCTGTTTTCCTGCTCTGCCTGTCAACGCGGGAGTGTTGCTGCCACAGTTGTTGCACAAAGATCATCGGGAAAGCTGCTGAGCGCTGGAGGGAGGCCAAGAGAGGAGTCTTCTGCAGGTGAGTAAATGTTTTTTTTTTCTTATCGGTGCAGGCAGGTATCAAAGCTGGTGAAACGCTGCCCGCATTACAATTATTTTCTAGTGAAATGCTGCCGCATGGATTATTTTCTAGTGAAAAGCTGCCGCATTACAATTATTTCCTGGTGAAACGCTGTTGCATTATGATTATTTTCATGAGGGGCGCCACAGGTTTTCTTGCCCGGAGTGACAAAATGGCTAGAGGCACCCCTGTGTTGGGCGAACATCTAGATGTTCGGGTTCGGGCCGAACAGGCCGAACATGGCCGCGATGTTCGGGTGTTCGACCCGAACTCCGAACATAATGGAAGTCAATGGGGACCTGAACTTTTGTGCTTTGTAAAGCCTCCTTATATGCTACATACCCCAAATTTACAGGGTATGTGCACCTTGGGAGTGGGTACAAGAGGAAAAAAAAAATTAGCAAAAAGAGCTTATAGTTTTTGAGAAAATCGATTTTAAAGTTTCAAAGGGAAAACTGTCTTTTAAATGCGGGAAATGTCTGTTTTCTTTGCACAGGTAACATGCTTTTTGTCGGCATGCAGTCATAAATGTAATACATATAAGAGGTTCCAGGAAAAGGGACCGGTAACGCTAACCCAGCAGCAGCACACGTGATGGAACAGGAGGAGGGTGGCGCAGGAGGAGAAGGCCACGCTTTGAGACACAACAACCCAGGCCTTGCATGAGGACAAGAAGCGTGCGGATAGCATGCTTTGTACCGCCATGCAGTCATAAATGTAATAAAGATAAGTGGTTCAATAAACAGGGACCACGCGGCAACGATAACCCAGCAGCAGCAGACGTGATGAAACAGGAGGAGGCGCAGGAGGAGAAGGCCACGCTTTGTGAGACAAAACAACCCAGGCCTTGCATGAGGACAAGAAGCGTGCGGATAGCATGCTTTGTACCGCCATGCAGTCATAAATGTAATAAAGATAAGTGGTTCAATAAACAGGGACCACGCGGCAACGCTAACCCAGCAGCAGCAGACGTGATGGAACAGGAGGAGGCGCAGGAGGAGAAGGCCATGCTTTGTGAGACACAACAACCCAGGCCTTGCATGAGGACAAGAAGCGTGCGGATAGCATGCTTTGTACCGCCATGCAGTCATAAATGTAATAAAGATAACAGGTTCCATAAACAGGGACCGGCAATGCTGACCCAGCAGCAGCAGCACACGTGATGGAACAGGAGGAGGCGCAGGAGGAGAAGGCCACGCTTTGTGAGACACAACAACCCAGGCCTTGCATGAGGACAAAAAGCGTGCGGATAGCATGCTTTGTACCGCCATGCAGTCATAAATGTAATAAAGATAAGAGGTTCCATAAACAGGGACCGGCAACGCTAACCCAGCAGCAGCAGCAGCACACGTGATGGAACAGGAGGAGGCGCAGGAGGAGAAGGCCACGCTTTGTGAGACACAACAACCCAGGCCTTGCATGAGGACAAAAAGCGTGCGGATAGCATGCTTTGTACCGCCATGCAGTCATAAATGTAATAAAGATAAGAGGTTCCATAAACAGGGACCGGCAACGCTAACCCAGCAGCAGCAGCAGCACACGTGATGGAACAGGAGGAGGCGCAGGAGGAGAAGGCCACGCTTTGTGAGACACAACAACCCAGGCCTTGCATGAGGACAAAAAGCGTGCGGATATAGCAGCAATGCTTTTTGCCGCCATGCAGTCATAAATGTAATACAGATGAGAGGTTCAATAAACAGGAACCGGAAACGCTAAACCATCCCAGATGTTCATTGGTCATGTTACTTGGTTGGGGTCCTGGAGTGTTGCGTAGTCGTTTTCAATCCAGGATTGATTCATTTTAATTTGAGTCAGACGGTCTGCATTTTCTGTGGAGAGGCGGATACGCCGATCTGTGACGATGCCTCCGGCAGCACTGAAACAGCGTTCCGACATAACGCTGGCTGCCGGGCAAGCCAGCACCTCTATTGCGTACATTGCCAGTTCGTGCCAGGTGTCTAGCTTCATGCCCGGTTTCAGGTCCAGCAGTGCCAGCCACAAATCCGTCTGTTCCTTTATTCCCCTCCAAATTTCCTCCCCTGTGTGCTGCTTATCCCCAAGGCAGATCAGCTTCAGCAACGCTTGCTGACGCATGCCAACAGCTGTGTTGCACTGCTTCCACGATCCTACTGCTGCTGGTGCTGGGTTAGCGTTTCCGGATGAGGTACAGCTTTGAGATGCGTTGGAGGAGAAGGAGTCAGAGAGGTAGGTGCTGCTGTTGTTATCCAGTGGGAGGGACGGCGGTGCAGCTGTTTGCGGCATGGGCAACACCTGCGCCGTAGCAGGTGAGGAATCGCTGCCAGGCTCCACAAGGTTCACCCAGTGCGCGGTAAGGGAGATGTATCGACCCTGGCCGAACGCACTCGTCCAGGTGTCAGTGGTGAGGTGAACCTTGCAGGCAACGGCATTCTTCAAGCTTCGGGTTATTTAGCTGACCACGTGCTCATGCAACTCTGCGCGCTCTGCAGTGCCTAAGTGGTAGCGGCTGGGAACCACGTAACGTGGGATGGCCACTGACATCGTGCCCTTGAAGCTGTTTGTCTCCACCACTCGATATGGCAGCATTTCGCAGGCCAGAACCTTGGCTATGCTGGCTGGCTGTTACTGCCACGGCCCGGGGGTCATTTGCTGGCAATTTCCTCTTGCGCTCAAACATCTCAGAGACAGACAACTCAACCGTAGGGCTGCACACCGAAGGGCTGTTGGTTGTTGTGTTTGATGAACACTGGGAGACCTCAAGAGCACTAGTCCGGAAAGTGACAGTGTCAGCATCGTCTGATGTTTGTGAATGTTGTGAACCACGCAATGGCTGGGCTACTGCTGCTGCTGAGGCGGGTCTGGTGGTGAGTCTGGTGAACCCAAGGGAGGCAGTGTTGCTGGTGGTACCCTGTCCTGCCGCGTTTGCCCACAGAGTGGGATGTTTGGATAGAATGTGGCGGCTCATGCTGGTGGTGGAGAGGTTGTTAATACTTTTCCCCCTGCTCAGGCGGGTCTTGCACACCTTGCAAATCGCCATGGTAACATCCTCAGTGCAGTCTTCAAAGAAAGCCCAGACTTTGGAGCACCTGCCTTGCTGGCGATTTCTGTTTGCACCTCTTTTGCCTCTCACTTGAACTTCCATGCTTGCGGTGCCTGAAATTGCGCGCCGCCTACCTTGTGGCACAAGGCGAACTTGTGCAGCAGTGGGTTCCTCAACAGACTCATCTGTGCTGCTGCTACGACGGCGATGTTCTCGTTCACAAACAAAATCTGGGTCTATGTCCACATTGTCCATACCCTCCTCTTCCATCTCCTCAAACTCGTCATATGTCATTGTGGGGGGCCGCCGGCGTGGAGTAGAGCTCCCCAGAACAACCTCTGCGCAGCTCACTCCAACGTCGTCTGGTTATCTGGCAGTTGTGTGCGTGGTGTCGCTGCCGGTTGTGTCAGCTTTGTGCTCACTGGCTCCTTGTAACTGGCTGAGGACTCGGACCTCGTGCGTGATGTGCTGGTGCTGCTTAACCCACTGCTGGACGCTTGAGAGGTCATCCAAGTAATTATCTGGTCCTGTTCTTTTGGATCTGTGAGGGTTGTTGTCCTGGACAACATGGGCGGTATTGAGTGGGTTTTCTTGGGTGCTCCCCTGTGGCCTGTACGTGAACCGTCAGGGCAAACACCTCTTCCCTTGCCCCTCCCTCTTTCACCGGATTTCTTCCTCATTTCACTTATCCTTAAAGTACACGCTGACTGGCAGCAGTACAGTGGCAGTACAGAAATGCTATACAGTGGTGGGTGAGCGGTGTACCACTATTGTCAGCAGCGACACAGAGCACAATGCTATACAGTGGCGGGTGAGCGGTGTACTACTGTTCCCAGCAGACACAGAGTGGAAGTAAACACAATGCTATATAGTGTGGCTGAGCCGTGTACACAGAGTGGCATTAAACACAATGCTATATAGTCTGCTATATAGTCACCCCGAACAGGGTGATGTTCTGCAGAACCCGAACAGTGGCAAACACTGTTCGCCCAACACTACTGGGAGGGAACTCAGATTTTAGTACCTAAACACATGATACAACATGTTTTCCGGGGTCAGACTCTGAGGCACATACAGATGGTCCCGATCATCATCCTCATCATACAACTCTTCTCCTGAGTCTGACCCACCCACCACCTCTGCCACCCCAACATCCCCAGACACAGACCCCTCATCGTCCTCAACATTAACTTGGGATGCTGGCCTGAGCCAGACCTCCTCCTCCACATCAGGCCCCATCATCTCCTCAATGGCAGCCCTCATTAATCGCTCTGGCGACGGACCGATGGACACAACGTTCTCCTCCGGGGAGGGCTGCTGCTGACCACTGGCTGCTTGGGTGGATGTTATAGCTTGCGTGGGGCGTTGGCTGTTGCTGTTGTTGGGAGTGCTGCTCACAGCGGAGGTCTCTGGGGAACTCATGTTGAGCTCATATAGTGGTTGACGGTGAGTGGAGTATTACTGATCCCAGCAATCTACACACTGACTGGCAGAGTACGCAATGCTATATAGTGTGGCTGAGCGGTGTACACAGAGTGGCAGTAAACACAATGCTATATAGTCTGGCTGAGCGAGCGGTGTACTACTGTTCCCAGCAGAATCAGAGTGGCAGTAAACAATGGTATATAGTCTGGCTGAGCGGTGTACACAGAGTGTCAGTAAACAATGGTATATAGTCTGGCTGAGCGGTGTACACAGAGTGTCAGTAAACAATGGTATATAGTCTGGCTGAGCGGTGTACACAGAGTGTCAGTAAACAATGGTATATAGTCTGGCTGAGCGGTGTACACAGAGTGTCAGTAAACAATGGTATATAGTCTGGCTGAGCGGTGTACACAGAGTGTCAGTAAACAATGGTATATAGTCTGGCTGAGCGGTGTACACAGAGTGTCAGTAAACAATGGTATATAGTCTGGCTGAGCGGTGTACACAGAGTGTCAGTAAACAATGGTATATAGTCTGGCTGAGCGGTGTACACAGAATGTCAGTAAACAATGGTATATAGTCTGGCTGAGCGGTGTACACAGAATGTCAGTAAACAATGGTATATAGTCTGGCTGACCGGTGTACACAGAGTGTCAGTAATCAATGGTATATAGTCTGGCTGAGCGGTGTACACAGAGTGGCAGTAAACACAATGCTATATATAGCGTGGCTGAGCGAGGTGCACAGTGGCAGTACACACAATGCTATATAGTAAGGCTAAGCCGTGTACACAGAGTGTCAGAAAACACAATGCTATATATAGCGTGGCTGAGCGAGGTGCACAGTGGCAGTACACACAATGCTATATAGCCAGGCTAAGCCGTGTACACAGAGTGTCAGAAAACACAATGCTATATATAGCGTGGCTGAGCGAGGTACACAGTGGCAGTAAACAATGCTATATATATAGTGTGGCTGAGCGAGCGGTGTACTACTGTTCCCAGCTGCGACACACAACAACTGGGAGGGACCCTGGCTAGCGTGGCTGGAGAGCGAACTACCCTGCCTGCCTACCCAAAGCTAAACCCACAGAGAAATGGCGGAGATATGACGTGTTTCGGGTATTTATTTACCCGAACCACGTGACCGTTCGGCCAATCAGAGCGCGTTCGGGCCCGAACCACGTGACCCGTTCGGCCAATCACAGCGCTAGCCGAACGTTCGGGGAACGTTCGGGCATGCGCTCTTAGTTCGGCCATGTGGCCGAACGGTTTGGCCGAGCACCGTCAGGTGTTCGGCCGAACTCGAACATCACCCGAACAGGGTGATGTTCTGCAGAACCCGAACAGTGGCGAACACTGTTCGCTCAACACTAGCAGACAGCAGAGATGGCAAATATGTTGGTAAAAAAAATCTGGCTTGCATGCAAACATTTTATGCAGCTTGAATTAAACCAAATGCACCTCCTGCTGAACTGGATTGGCCCAGTTCCAAGCTGCCTAATCAGGGGCGGTCCTTCCATAAAGCAACATGAAACGCAGGCTTCAGGGTGGCAACAATTAGAGGGCAGCCCCTCACCAAATGTCCCCCTCCTCACACTGCCTGCCTCCACCTCCCTAGGTGCGCAGCGCCGCTTCACTCACCTGCTCTCAGCGTTCCAGCGATGGGATCTCCATCCACCCATCCAGCGTCCTGTATCCATGGCTACAGGTGGGGTCACATGAGGCGCTGCTGTAGTTAGAGAGGAAGCAGCACTTCACGTGTGGCTGGTGAACCCATTGCTAATCTGCTGGGGGTGGGTGGATGAGGTGACGTGCAGCACATACCTGGCATCCTGGGAATCAATGCTGCAGGTCAGCAGGGAGGAGATGCTGTCTTGGAGGAAGCAGAGGGAGGTAAGCGAGTGGCAGTGCCTGCAATGTACAGCCCGATGTCTATCCTATCTGGTCCGGCTTTGTACAGACATCTGTTGGGGGATGGGTGTTGGGTGGGGCGCCCTCACAATGTATTGCTTCACGTGGCAAAAAGTCTATAACTGGCCCTGCTACAAAGTAGAAATAAATTTCCATGCAGGTCGACATGCTTTTGCTTTGCAGTGTGACCTTCTGATTTACAAATTAGGAGTTACGATGCACCACAACGCTCCACTGTGGTGGACACCCACATAGCATTGTCTATCGCATTGGACTCAAATCCAAAAATGATTTGGCAAAAGACTTACAACTGGGGAATTGTTTAGTGAGTTTGTAAAGGTCATCTATTGACACTCCAAGATTTACTGCAGGAATTTGCAATTATGGGGAAAGACAAATGTATTTCTTATTTGCTTTACAGAGTTGTTGACGTCCATAAGCAGCACCCTGGGTTATTAGCAGGTGCTTGGGTTAGTGTGCTGCTATATGGGTGCACAGGCTGTAGAACCTGGGTTTGACTTACAGTGGTAGCAGTGGTTTTCTCTCTAGGTATGGTGTAGATTTGATGATCCATGAACAATTAATCTCCTAATATCTAGTCCTTGCTTTGACTGGGGGGATTAGCAGCTAGGCAAATCTCTGGCAAAGTGTAGAAAACCCAAGTTCCAGCCTTCTTGGCTTTTACCGAGTTAGGACTTCCTTCTACCAGTGAAATATGATGGGCAACTTTAAATCCTGGATGGACTTCAAGTTTACTGCTGAAAGACCTGAGTTGTAACTCCTCTGAGTGGAGGCCTTGTGGCCATGGACAAGCCACCTGCATCACAGAATAGTATGGAACTGGCCATTGCTTGGTGCTTTGTACATCTGACAATGTAGTGGGCTGCCCTGAGCAAAGCAGCCAAATAAAAACAAAGGTTATAAATAAATAAAAAATGTATCTGACTAATCTTTATAACAAATTACTTTGACCCATTCTATCAATAGGAAATTTGGAACCACAGGGCTTAGAAACAACAATTCTTCTGGGCTGTACCTTTGGAGACCTGGGTTTGAATCATAGTGGTAGCAGTGTTTTACTCCTTAGGTGTGTGTATTGATGTTCCATGAGAAATGAATCACTTGAGCTAAATGCCAAGAGATAATCAGCCAGTAAACGCATTTGGAAGGTGTTTAAAGTTGTGGTTTTGAGCCTTGTTGTTTTTTTTTTTTTCACAAAGTTGAGAGCAGTCAGTAGAAGGAGATAGCTCAGTGGTATGGGTCTCTGACAGCAGTGCTGAGAAGCCTGATGCCTGGCATACACGGCTCGACTGCAGGCTTATCAATCAAGCCGCTGATGGCTTGATTGATAATATCCTACAGGTCCGATGACCTGCCGGAGAGATTCCTCGCTCGATCCCCACCGGCAGACAATAGCAGGGAATTGAGCGGCTGATAAGGAGCCCCCGGCGGGGATGAGCGGGGATCGATCCATGCGGACGAGCAGAAACGCTACGGGAGTCGATCCGGCGGCTAATTGGCCGCCAGATTGACCCGTGTATGCCCAGCATGAGTTGAATTCTGGTGGAGATTCTTGCTCTAATCCTATCTCTTTATTAAGCAGTCAAGCTGTTCTACTTGTGAAATAGGATGGATGAGCACATATGGTCAGGAGAAAGAGATAGCTCAGTGGTGTGGGTCTCTGACAGCAGTGCAGAGAAACCTGAGTTCAATCCTAGTGGAGATTCTTGTTATCTCTTTATTAAGCTGTTCTACTTGTGAAATACGATGGACGAGCACATATAGTCAGGAGAAGAAGATAGCTCAGTGGTATGGGGCTCTGACAGCAGTGCAGAGAAACCTGAGTTCAATCCTGGTGGAGATTTGTGCTCTGATCTTGTAATCTCTTTATTAAGTTGTCAAGCTATTCTACGTGTGAAACACCGGCGGAACTACCGCCCCTGCAAGGGTTGCAAATGCAGGGGGGCCCGCAGAGGAAGAAGTCTGAGGGGGGGCCCGCGGCTCAGGAGCCCACCGCCCGCTCGTATGCAGTAACGAGCGGGCAGATGCTACAAAAATGTTTCTGCAGCTAAGCAGCAGTCTGTTGTGCGGTGGAGGGCACTAGGACCTGGAGGCAAACTTACTGTCTCCTGTGTGGATGCTTTCTCGGCCCGGTCCCCGCCCCCTCAAGCACGCAGCCAGGACGGAGAGTCGGATATGTTCCAGGCCAGGAGGAAGATGTCACGCTGCTGCCAGTTGAGAGAAACTCGTGTGTCAGTCAGAGTGCTGTGTGTATGTGTGTGTCATGGTGCTGTGTGTATGTGTGTGCTGTGTGTGTCATGGTGCTGTGTGTCATGGTGCTGTGTGCATGTGTGTGCTGTGTGCATGTGTGTGTCATGGTGCTGTGTGCATGTGTGTCATGGTGCTGTGTGTATGTGTGTGCTGTGTGCATGTGTGTGTCATGGTGCTGTGTGCATGTGTGTGCTGTGTGCATGTGTGTGTCATGGTGCTGTGTGTCATGGTGCTGTGTGCATGTGTGTGCTGTGTGCATGTGTGTGTCATGGTGCTGTGTGCATGTGTGTGCTGTGTGCATGTGTGTGTCATGGTGCTGTGTGCATGTGTGTGCTGTGTGCATGTGTGTGTCATGGTGCTGTGTGCATGTGTGTGCTGTGTGCATGTGTGTGTCATGGTGCTGTGTGCATGTGTGTGCTGTGTGCATGTGTGTGTCATGGTGCTGTGTGCATGTGTGTGCTGTGTGCATGTGTGTGTCATGGTGCTGTGTGCATGTGTGTGCTGTGTGCATGTGTGTGTCATGGTGCTGTGTGCATGTGTGTGATGTGTGCATGTGTGTGTCATGGTGCTGTGTGCATGTGTGTGCTGTGTGCATGTGTGTGTCATGGTGCTGTGTGCATGTGTGTGCTGTGTGCATGTGTGTGTCATGGTGCTGTGTGTATGTGTGTGCTGTGTGCATGTGTGTGTCATGGTGCTGTGTGCATGTGTGTGCTGTGTGCATGTGTGTGTCATGGTGCTGTGTGCATGTGTGTGCTGTGTGCATGTGTGTGTCATGGTGCTGTGTGCATGTGTGTGTCATGGTGCTGTGTGTATGTGTGTGCTGTGTGCATGTGTGTGTGTATGTGTGTGCTGTGTGCATGTGTGTGCTGTGTGCATGTGTGTGTCATGGTGCTGTGTGCATGTGTGTGCTGTGTGCACATGTGTGTCATGGTGCATGTGTGTATGTGTGTGCTGTGTGCATGTGTGTCTCATGGTGCTGTGCGTATGTGTGTGCATGTGTGTGCATTAGTGTTGGGCGAACAGTGTTCGCCACTGTTCGGGTTCTGCAGAACATCACCCTGTTCGGGTGATGTTCGAGTTCGGCCGAACACCTGACGGTGCTCGGCCAAACCGTTCGGCCATATGGCCGAACTAAGAGCGCATGGCCGAACGTTCCCCGAACGTTCGGCTAGCGCTGTGATTGGCCGAACGGGTCACGTGGTTCGGACCCGAACGCGCTCTGATTGGCCGAACTGTCACGTGGTTCGGGTAAATAAATACCCGAACCACGTCATATCTCCGCCATTTGTCTGTGGGTTTAGCTTTGGGTAGGCAGGCAGGGTAGTTCGCGCTCCAGCCACGCTAGCCAGGGTCCCCCCCAGTCATTGTGTGTCGCTGCTGGGAACAGTAGTACACCGCTCGTTCAGCCACACTATATAGCATTCTGTGTACTGTTCTGTGTCTGCTGGGAACAGTAGTACACCGCTCGTTCAGCCACACTATATAGCATTCTGTGTACTGTTCTGTGTCTGCTGGGAACAGTAGTACACCGCTCGTTCAGCCACACTATATAGCATTCTGTGTACTGTTCTGTGTCTGCTGGGAACAGTAGTACACCGCTCGTTCAGCCACACTATATAGCATTCTGTGTACTGTTCTGTGTCTGCTGGGAACAGTAGTACACCGCTCGTTCAGCCACACTATATAGCATTCTGTGTACTGTTCTGTGTCTGCTGGGAACAGTAGTACACCGCTCGTTCAGCCACACTATATAGCATTCTGTGTACTGTTCTGTGTCTGCTGGGAACAGTGGTACACCGCTCGTTCAGCCACACTATATAGCATTCTGTGTACTGTTCTGTGTCTGCTGGGAACAGTGGTACACCGCTCGTTCAGCCACACTATATAGCATTCTGTGTACTGTTCTGTGTCTGCTGGGAACAGTGGTACACCGCTCGTTCAGCCACACTATATAGCATTCTGTGTACTGTTCTGTGTCTGCTGGGAACAGTAGTACACCGCTCGTTCAGCCAGACTATATACCATTGTTTACTGACACTATATAGCAGACTATATAGCATTGTGTGTACACCGCTCAGCCAGACTATATACCATTGTTTACTGACACTCTGTGTACACCGCTCAGCCAGACTATATACCATTGTTTACTGCCACTCTGATTCTGCTGGGAACAGTAGTACACCGCTCGTTCAGCCACACTATATAGCATTCTGTGTACTGTTCTGTGTCTGCTGGGAACAGTAGTACACCGCTCGTTCAGCCACACTATATAGCATTCTGTGTACTGTTCTGTGTCTGCTGGGAACAGTAGTACACCGCTCGTTCAACCACACTATATAGCATTCTGTGTACTGTTCTGTGTCTGCTGGGAACAGTAATACACCGCTCGTTCAGCCACACTATATAGCATTCTGTGTACTGTTCTGTGTCTGCTGGGAACAGTAGTACACCGCTCGTTCAGCCACACTATATAGCATTCTGTGTACTGTTCTGTGTCTGCTGGGAATAGTGGTACACCGCTCGTTCAGCCACACTATATAGCATTCTGTGTACTGTTCTGTGTCTGCTGGGAACAGTAGTACACCGCTCGTTCAGCCACACTATATAGCATTCTGTGTACTGTTCTGTGTCTGCTGGGAATAGTGGTACACCGCTCGTTCAGCCACACTATATAGCATTCTGTGTACTGTTCTGTGTCTGCTGGGAACAGTAGTACACCGCTCGTTCAGCCACACTATATAGCATTCTGTGTACTGTTCTGTGTCTGCTGGGAACAGTAGTACACCGCTCGTTCAGCCACACTATATAGCATTCTGTGTACTGTTCTGTGTCTGCTGGGAACAGTAGTACACCGCTCGTTCAGCCACACTATATAGCATTCTGTGTACTGTTCTGTGTCTGCTGGGAACAGTAGTACACCGCTCGTTCAGCCACACTATATAGCATTCTGTGTACTGTTCTGTGTCTGCTGGGAATAGTGGTACACCGCTCGTTCAGCCACACTATATAGCATTCTGTGTACTGTTCTGTGTCTGCTGGGAACAGTAGTACACCGCTCGTTCAGCCACACTATATAGCATTCTGTGTACTGTTCTGTGTCTGCTGGGAACAGTAGTACACCGCTCGTTCAGCCACACTATATAGCATTCTGTGTACTGTTCTGTGTCTGCTGGGAATAGTGGTACACCGCTCGTTCAGCCACACTATATAGCATTCTGTGTACTGTTCTGTGTCTGCTGGGAATAGTGGTACACCGCTCACCCGTCACTGTATAGCATTGTGCTCTGTGTCGCTGCTGGGAATAGTGGTACTGTATAGCATTTCTGTACTGCCACTGTACTGCTGCCAGTCAGCGTGTACTGTAAGGATAAGTGAAATGAGGAAGAAATCCGGTGAAAGAGGGAGGGGCAAGGGAAGAGGTGTTTCCCCTGACGGTTCACGTACAGGCCACAGGGGAGCACCCAAGAAAACCCACTCAATACCGCCCATGTTGTCCAGGACAACAACCCTCACAAATCCAAAAGAACAGGACCAGATAATTACTTGGATGACCTCTCAAGCGTCCAGCAGTGGGTTAAGCAGCACCAGCACATCACGCACGAGGTCCGAGTCCTCAGCCAGTTACAAGGAGCCAGTGGGCACAAAGCTGACACAACCGGCAGCGACACCACGCACACAACTGCCAGATAACCAGTCCGATGAATTACCTCAGGACACAATGGGGTATTCGCAGGAGCTATTCCCAGCCCAACAAACTTCCACCTTTCAAAGGTCAATGGAGGAACAGCCAGAAATGTTGTGCCTGGATTCACAACCGTTAACTGTGGGAAATGCACCGCGCACTGAAATACAAGGCGAGTCCGAAGAGGACTCGGAAACCCAAATCCCAGAGCAATTTGGGCAGGAGGGGTTGCAATTGCAGGAGGTCGGCCGACAAGATCTGGAAGACGACGTTGGAGTGTGCTGCGCAGAGGTTGTTGTGGGGAGCTCTACTCCACGGCGGTGGCCCACAATGACATATGACGAGTTTGAGGAGATGGAAGAGGAGGGTATGGACAATGTGGACAGAGACCCAGATTTTGTTTGTGAACGAGAACATCGCCGTCGTAGCAGCAGCACAGATGAGTCTGTTGAAGAACACACTGCTGCACGAGTTCGCCTTGTGCCACAAGGTAGGCGGCGCGCAATTTCAGGCACCACAAGCGTGGAAGTTCAAGTGAGAGGCAAAAGAGGAGCAAACAGAAATCGCCAGCAAGGAGGCAGGTGCTCCAAAGTCTGGGCTTTCTTTGAAGACTGCACTGAGGATGTTACCATGGCGATTTGCAAGGTGTGCAAGACCCGCCTGAGCAGGGGGAAAAATATTAACAACCTCTCCACCACCAGCATGAGCCGTCACATGCTATCCAAACATCCCACTCTTTGGGCAAACGCGTCAGGACAGGGTACCAGAAACAACACTGCCTCCCTTGGGTTCACCAGACCCGCCTCAGCAGCAGCAGTAGCCCAGCCATTGCGTGGTTCACAACATTCACAAACATCAGACGACGCTGACACTGTCACTTTCCGGAGTAGTGCTCTTGAGGTCTCCCAGTGTTCATCAAACACAACAACCAACAGCCCTTCCGTGTGCAGCGCTACGGTTCAGTTGTCTGTGTCGGAGATGTTTGAGCGCAAGAGGAAATTGCCAGCAAATGACCCCCGGGCCGTGGCAGTAACAGCCAGCATAGCCAAGCTTCTGGCCTGCGAAATGCTGCCATATCGATTGGTGGAGACAAACAGCTTCAAGGGCATGATGTCAGTGGCCATCCCACGTTACGTGGTTCCCAGCCGCTACCACTTTGCACGCTCTGCAGTGCCTGAGTTGCATGAGCACGTGGTCAGCAAAATAACCCGAAGCTTGAAGAATGCCGTTGCCTGCAAGGTTCACCTCACCACTGACACCTGGACGAGTGCGTTCGGCCAGGGTCGATACATCTCCCTTACCGCGCACTGGGTGAACCTTGTGGAGCCTGGCAGCGATTCCTCACCTGCTACGGCACGGGTGTTGCCCACGCCACAAACAGCTGCACCGCCGTCCCTCCCACTGGATAACAACAGCAGCACCTACCTCTCTGACTCCTTCTCCTCCAACGCATCTCAAAGCTGTACCTCATCCGGAAACGCTAACCCAGCAGCAGTAGGATCGTGGAAGCAGTGCAGCACAGCTGTTGGCATGCGTCAGCAAGCGTTGCTGAAGCTAATCTGCCTTGGGGATAAGCAGCACACAGGGGAGGAAATTTGGAGGGGAATAAAGGAACAGACGGATTTGTGGCTGGCACCGCTGGACCTGAAACCGGGCATGGTTGTGTGTGATAATGGGAGTAATCTCATTCGCGCTTTAAGGTTGGCTAAGCTGACACACATCCCTTGCCTGGCGCACGTGATGAACCTAGTAGTTCAGCGGTTCCTGAGGACATACCCAGGCGTGCCCGATCTGCTGTTGAAGGTGCGTCGAGTGTCCAAACATTGTAGAAATTCCAGTACTGCTTCGGGGGCACTCGCCAAGATGCAGGAGCGCTTCAATCTCCCCCACCATCGCTTGCTGTGTGATGTCCCTACGCGCTGGAATTCTACGCTGCACATGCTAGCCCGCTTTTGCGAGCAGAAGAGTGCAGTGGTCCAGTACATGACGGCGCAGTACCGAGGCGCATCCGGCCAGCTGCCAAGCTTCTGTGGATCCGATTGGGCCAACATGTTGGACCTCTGCCAAGTCCTCCAAAATTTTGAGCAATCCACGTTGCTTGTGAGCAGTGACAACTCTTCAGTCAGCATTACCATACCACTGCTGTGTTTACTGAAGAGGTCGATGTTAAAAATCAAGGAAACAGCTGTCATGATGCAACTGGGGGAATCTGAAGGAGAAAACGATCAGCGTGATGGTACCAACATCAGGCCATCCGCCTCAGGGAACGCTGGCCCCAGCAGCTATGACGAAGAAGAGGAGGAGGAACAGCTGGAGTTGGAGCAGGAATTTCATGCCACCACTGACGAGGGCCAGAGCGGTGCACGTTGGACTTCCACAATTCAACGCGAATGGTCAGCAGAAGCAGACCAGGAGGAAGGTGACGACTATGATGCATCACAACAACTATCACAACGCTCACAAGAGGATGATGAGGATTCTGGTAGGACTCTGGCACACATGGCTCAATTCATGCTAGACTGCATTGAACGTGACCCACGCATTGTGCGCATTCTGGACAACACCAATTACTGGGTTTATACCCTTCTGGATCCACGGTACAAACACAATGTTCCAAAACTGCTTGAAGAAAGAGTCAGACAGGTCAAAATGGAAGAATACCAGCAGGCCCTTGTGGAGACTTTAGAGAGGAGATTGACATCCTCCCCCTCCTCTAGCCAGTTGTACGCAGACAGACTGACTTCCGCAAACCCAGGACGACCAGGAGGGCAGCAAACAACGCAAGCCGCAGCTAGTACCCAAAAGGGAATGGTATCGGCAGTGTCCTTGGAGTGGGAAAATTTTCTGACACCCATGCAGCCGCAGCCCACTGAACAGCAAGCGTGCAGATCCACCTCCAACACCGATCGCCTGGAGAAGATGGTCAAGGACTACATGTCAGATGGCGTAGCTGTGTCGAACCATCCATCTGCACCCTTCAACTATTGGGTATCGAAGCTAGACACCTGGCACGAACTGGCAATGTACGCAATAGAGGTGCTGGCTTGCCCGGCAGCCAGCGTTATGTCGGAACGCTGTTTCAGTGCTGCCGGAGGCATCGTCACAGATCGGCGTATCCGCCTCTCTACAGAAAATGCAGACCGTCTGACTCAAATTAAAATGAATCAATCCTGGATTGGAAATGACTACGCAACACTCCAGGACCCCAACCAAGTAACATGACCAATGAACATCTGGGATGGTGTTGCGTTTCCGGGCCCTGTTTATTGAACCTCTCATCTGTATTACATTTATGACTGCATGGCGGCAAAAAGCATTGCTGCTATATCCGCACGCTTTTTGTCCACATGCAAGGCCTGGGTTGTTGTGTCTCACAAAGCGTGGCCTTCTCCTCCTGCGCCTGCTCCTGTTCCATCACGTCTGCTGCTGCTGGGTTAGCGTTGCCGCGTGGTCCCTGTTTATTGAACCACTTATCTTTATTACATTTATGACTGCATGGCGGTACAAAGCATGCTATCCGCACGCTTCTTGCCCTCATGCAAGGCCTGGGTTGTTGTGTCTCACAAAGCGTGGCCTTCTCCTCCTGCGCCTGCTCCTGTTCCATCACGTCTGCTGCTGCTGGGTTAGCGTTGCCACGTGGTCCCTGTTTATTGAACCACTTATCTTTATTACATTTATGACTGCATGGCGGTACAAAGCCTGCTATCCGCACGCTTCTTGCCCTCATGCAAGGCCGGGGTTGTTGTGTCTCACAAAGCGTGGCCTTCTTCTCCTCCTGCGCCACCCTCCTCCTGTTCCATCACGTGTGCTGCTGCTGGGTTAGCGTTGCCGCGTGGTCCCTGTTTATTGAACCACTTATCTTTATTACATTTATGACTGCATGGCGGTACAAAGCATGCTATCCGCACGCTTCTTGCCCTCATGCAAGGCCTGGGTTGTTGTGTCTCACAAAGCGTGGCCTTCTCCTCCTGCGCCTCCTCCTGTTCCATCACGTCTGCTGCTGCTGGGTTAGCGTTGCCGCGTGGTCCCTGTTTATTGAACCACTTATCTTTATTACATTTATGACTGCATGGCGGTACAAAGCCTGCTATCCGCACGCTTCTTGCCCTCATGCAAGGCCGGGGTTGTTGTGTCTCACAAAGCGTGGCCTTCTTCTCCTCCTGCGCCACCCTCCTCCTGTTCCATCACGTGTGCTGCTGCTGGGTTAGCGTTACCGGTCCCTTTTCCTGGAACCTCTTATATGTATTACATTTATGACTGCATGCCGACAAAAAACATGTTACCTGTGCAAAGAAAACAGACATTTCCCGCATTTAAAAGACAGTTTTCCCTTTGAAACTTTAAAATCGATTTTCTCAAAAACTATAAGCTCTTTTTGCTAATTTTTTTTTCCTCTTGTACCCACTCCCAAGGTGCACATACCCTGTAAATTTGGGGTATGTGGCATGTAAGGAGGCTTTACAAACCACAAAAGTTCGGGTCCCCATTGACTTCCATTATGTTCGGAGTTCGGGTCGAACACCCGAACATCGCGGCCATGTTCGGCCTGTTCGGCCCGAACCCGAACATCTAGATGTTCGCCCAACACTAGTGTGCATGTGTGTGTCATGGTGCTGTGTGCATGTCTGTGTCAGAGTACTGTGTGTATGTGTGTGCTGTGTGTGTCATGGTGCTGTGTGCATGTATGTGTCATGGTGCTGTGCGCATCTGTGCATGTGTATGTCATGGTGCTGTGTGCATGTGTGTGCCAGAGTGCTGCATGCATGTGTGTGCTGTGTGCATGTGTGTGTCAGAGTGCTGCCTGATGTATTTTTTGAAGGAGGGAGGGTGTGGTTGGTGCTTGTTTTGTGAGTGGGGGTGCCTGCAAAATTTCTATTTTTTCTAGTGAAGGTAGGGTTCTAGCCTGATTTTTTTTTTTGGGGGGGGGGGGGGAGTGGTTTGGGGAAGAGTTCGGAGGGTAGGGAGGTTTGGATGTGGGGGGCCCCATCCAAAATTTCGCAGGGGGGCCCAGTGGTTTCAAGTTACGCCCCTGGTGTGAAATACGATGGACGAGCACATTTGGTCAGGAGAAGGAGATAGCTCAGAGGTAAGGGTCTCTGACAGCAGTGCTGAGAAACCTGAGTTCAATCCTGGACTCTGACAGCTCTGTTGAGATGCCTGAGATCAACCCCTGTGAGTGAAGACCTTGCGGCCCATGGACAAGCCACCACAGCTCCTAAGTCCCAGGTATGAGAGGGGTGCCTGTAACATAAGTCAATGACACCAGATAGCTTGGGGCCTCTTCCCCCTTACCCCATGTCTATGTGGTCTATCCATCTGACAATATTTAGAGTGGGCTGTCTTGCTCAGGACAGCCCACTTTCATTCTTAGTAAAAATTTCCCCCAACCTTTTTTTTATTTTTTTTCTCCTCCACCCCATCCTCTTCCCACCTAGGAAACACACCTAATAATGTACATTATTTCCTCCAAGTTTTACTTGCCCAGTAAGGGGATTGAACTCGGGTCTCCAGCACAGCAGGTCAGACCTCTAACTACCTGAGCCACCAGCTCTGGTCATATACAGATCCCTTCGTCCATCATACTTCACATCTACACTTCAAATCTAACAGCATATCCAGGAACTCCATGAAGCAAATATCCAAGAAATAAAGCCATTTTCATCTAGAGGGACTTGAATTCATGTTTCACTGCACCAGTCATGGGCTGAATAAGTCAGAGATAAAACCTCAGAACTGACATCCAGTTAGTGAAGCGGCCCAGGACATTAGTAATCGGGAGATAAGACAGCAGTGTGATGGATACCCTGGTTCTAGTCCTGAGGACTCTCTTGATTTGTGAAATATGATGGACAAGCACATGTGGTTAGGAGAAGGTGATGGAGGTAAGAGCTCTGACAGTAATGCTGAGAAATCCTGATATCAACCCCTCCGAGCGAAGACCTTGTAGCTCATGGACAAGGCATCACAGCTCCTGTGTCCCAGGCTGAAGTGGGGTGCCTGTAATGTGTGTTGGAAATACTTGTGGTATATCTGATATTTGGAATGGGCTGATATGCTAATGGCAGGCCAATCTACAAGCTGTGTTTAGTGAAATGTTACCCCTTATATTACTCTTAACATCAGTACAAACCACTTTTGTTTGACACATTCCACCAACAGGTCATATAGAACCAATTTGGGTCCTCTGACGGGTAAAGTGCTCAGGTCCACAGGAGAGATTGGTCCCAGGACTCCCCCATACTGTGGTCAGAACACTAACCACTTGAGGCACCAGCTGTTCTCATGCCAGTGTATGCTTGTCAGTGGACAAGTATAGTGATACTCCACATATAGAATGAAAAACAAAAAGCAGCAACAAGCATGTGGTGGATCATGTAACAGGATCATCTAAGCCTTAGTATGCACAGAGGCTAGCAATGTAGAGAATGCAAGGATAAAATGATGTTTATTGGTCACAATTTTTATTACAGTATATAAGTTTTGCCTTGTGTCTGCAGGAAACACTGACCCCTATGGGGCCAGATATGAGGTGATACTTACAAAGCAGCTGTTCACCAAAGTTGCCTTATAGGGCGATAACTGTAGACCTCGCTGCACATGTATATTTATAGGTGTGTTTATATGTTTTGTTTTAAAGGATACCTGAAGTGACATGTGACATGATGAGATAGACATGTGGATATACTGTGCCTTTTACACAAATAACTATGCTGGTTTCCTTTAAATGTGTGACAATAATCACATCTGGGTTACGAAGGGACTCTAGGTGAAAAACATTGTCTAGTGTCCAGGTGCAGATGAGGATAGCTACACCCCACTAAAATATTGATTGGGGGGGGGGGGATCAGCAAAGACCCTCGCCATAGCACTGGACTGCAAGTCACCTATTGTATCACTCCTCTTTTGATTGATGACCAGTCCAGTCATGCTTTTAATGTGTCCTAGAATCCCAGGGTAAAAGTATACAGACATACCCCTGGTAAACAAGGAGAGGTTTAAGTATAACCGATTTGTACATTTTGGTGAGGCTCATTGGGCAAAGTGTGACACTATGTAACGGTTGGGTGCTGCAACTCAGATGTCTGATTATAGGTGATCTGCAGTATCACCAACAATACAGACACTATACCTGATTATGTGGTGATCTGCAGAATCACCAATAATGCAAGTATAGCTGGTAGAGATACTGACAGAGTTGTGTATTAGTGCAACCGTAACTTTAGTAGTAGAGAGGAACTTTACCAGGGGAGCTGGTAAAGTACTATCAGTACACTGACTGGAAAGGTCAGTGCTAGTATATACAAAGGGCTGGGATAGGTAGAAAGTGAGAGAATAGGAGACTACAAACTTGTCCTTTACCAGAGGGGCTGACCAGGTGCTAGTAGTGAAAGTGACTGTATAGACTTGATCAGACCTTTCCAGGGGAGCTGGAAAGGTGCTATCAGTCACTAATGGAACAATAAGAAATTATCTCCCCAGAGAAGCTGGTGAGACAATAGTACCTCACCAGTGGCGAGGGCCAAGTGGTGAGTAGAGAGGTCAGACAGGCTAGGTTCGGCAACAGAGAGATAAGTATCAGTACAGAATCGTGAGACAGAAGAGTAATCAGTAATCAGGCAGAGTTCAGCAACTAATCAGATAGGCAGAAGTACAGAAGCGTTAAGCAGGAAGCAAGGTCAGAGGGATAGCCAGAATCATATACAGGTAATCAAATACAATATAACAACAATCCTAGTCTTGGTGTGAAGTCCTTGGTTTCAACACCTGGCACTAGTCTAAGGTCTGAGCGCTAACACAAAGTATTCACGACAGCAGACAGGGAACGAAAGAAAGCTGGAGGCTTAAGAAGCAGTGGCGCGCTTCCAGCCACTCCCACCACGAAATCTGCCAATCGGCGCGGCGAGAGTCATCAGTGACGTCAGCTGACCGGCAGGTCAGCTGACGCGCCTTCTGCCCGCATAAAGGTCCTGTCTCAGACAGAAACCCTATGAATTGGAGATAACATCGTTCCCGGCGTGCTAGACACCAAGGGAACAGATAATGCTTGAGAGCCAGGGAGAGAGGCGGCTGCAGACCTCCCCCTGCGAGTCAGCAGCCGCCAGATCCATGCTTGTTACACACTACATGGAGATGGTAACATTGTTAAGTGATTAAAAAATTATAATTGAAAGTGTGTACTAGGCTTTAGAGTGCATACACATACAATTTTGATTGGACAATCACTGACCAATTTTACCACCTTCATGTAGTATGAGGCGTCAAGAACCACAAGGGCCGATCCTTGATTGGATCAATCGCTCAGATTCAGAAACTCGGTCTCGCTGTCACTTTGCGCATAGATGCCCATATGTGGATTTGCAATCTTTGAACCGACAAGCCAAGAGGAGTGTTCTGACTCCAAAGGATTCACCACACACATACCATTCCAATGCTTGCCACCACGTGTGAGTCAGCACACGACTGTAACTATATTACCACACTGAGAACACTGTAACTAAACCCTTAGCTGTATGCCGGGATCGGCGCCAGATCTGTCTATCTGTGCCCGATTCAAGCATACAGGTTGTAGGTACAAGATACTATAAAACACAAGGTAACGCTTCCGGAGGAGGAAGTACGATTGTGTATGTTCAGGAACCGTTAAAACGATTTCTAAGCATTTTAATAACAAAATGCATCACACACATTTATATACACCAATTAACATATAAGCACAAAGCTTAAAATAAAAAGGGAGTAAGGGTGAAGGTTTACTTAGCTAAATGCAGTCCGTGTGGAATATTGAATGAAATAAAGTCCAGCTGAAATGCAGGTATTGATATCAAAAGTCCTTATCTGGCATGTGCCGGTCCTTCTAGGAACGCATGCCTGAAGAAAGTTCTTGTCAGTGGGATTTGGAAGACTGGGAGGGGTCGGTACTGACCGAACTTTTATACCATCTGAGTTTTGGGGCTGGCTTACCTGAAAAGTAGGCGTGGTTACCTCCTGCTGAGCATGATAGGCAGAGTTTTTGTACAAGCATAGATTTATACAATTTACCGATAACCTGCACCATTTCTGTCCAGATTGGCGCACAGCAAATCCGAGGGCAGATTTGTAACCTACAGCCGATGTTTGATCAAATGACACAAAATAGCAGTAAGGTAACGTGTGCTCAGTGAACGTCGAATAACTGTTTCCATAGCCACTCGACTGCTATAAATTAGGCTGATTTTTAGGAACCGGAAAATATATTTGTCTTTGTCTGTGATAAACACATCTTGCATTATTAATAAAGGAAGTCTTCTATTGTCTATCCACAGTTTTGTGGAGAGAAAAATCAGAGAGTTTTGAGAGAGAAACCAAAAGGGACTGATCGCTATCTGCTTATTCTGCTACAAGGCCAGCATTTGGTCCTCACACCTACATGTGAATAGCTAGTAAGGAAGTGGGTGAGGGGTCTGCTCTTAAAGCGGATCCGAGATGAAAAACTAACTAGAACAAGTAACTTGTTTTGCGTCCATCCCTAATTACAAGCCCATCATTTATATACCCTCTTGATACAAATATTTAAAGATTTCAGTCCCTAGGGTAACTATTTATGTTTTGTTTTTTTATTACAAAAAAAAATAAATGGTAAGAATTGGGGAGTGTGGGAGTTAATGAGTTAATTTATATTGTAAAATGTATTTGTATATGAAAAATGTTTTTGGGTGTAGTTTTACTTTTTGGCCACAAGATGGCCACAGTAATTTTTTTGTAAATGCGTCCTGCAAGAGTAGGAAGTACGCTTGCAGGAAGTTCAGGGAGGCTGAGAAGCTTTTTTTTTTTCACAATGATCGCGCTGCTTCTCATAGAAGCAGCTGATCATTGCTGGGGGGCTTAGCTCAACGAACGGGAATGGTTTTCCCATTCATTGATCTCTGGGCGAGCGGGCGGCGGCGTGCACGAGCGCGGGAGCGTGCACGGACAGCGGTGGCAGCGGCGGGGGGTGCGTATATCTACGCTCCGGGCGGGGAACTGAAGTCCAAAGGAGCGTAGATATACTGTACTCGGGCGGCGAAGTAGTTAAAATTTAGGCTGAATCACCTCAGAAATTAGCAGAGATGCTGCAGGACCCGCATTTGCGTTAGTGAGAAAATCACATCACTCTGGTGTGATCCATCCAATTCAAATACATTAGCCAAGCGCTTTTCAAATAGCTGGCATTTTGAAAAGTGCTCAGAAGCACACTCTTGGTGTGCAGCAGCCCTAAGAGGCAATTAAACCTCCACATGAGAAGTCTTCCTCCAGACAAAGGCCCTTTTATAACTCGCGTCTCCTCCTAAGCAGGGGCGTCTGAGTCACTAGGCAACTATAAAATTTTGCCTATGGCGCCCTGGGTGGAAGTGGGCGCCCTCTGCCAAGTCGCCGCTCTCTCTGCGTGTTTGTTTATTTTTTTTTTCCTTCTTTCAGCGCAGCCAGCCAGGTCGGCGCCGGCTGTGACAGGCAGCTCAGCCTGTGCCCGGCGCCGCCTATGGTCCGCCCCCTTCCTCAGTCTCCTCTCCTCCGAGCGAGCAGCACGCACGCTGCGCACATTAGTTTTTGTGTGAGTGCTGTGCCGCCGCGGCGCCGCCTACTGGTCCGCCCCCTCTCCCTCTCTGTGTAAACAAAGCGTGCGGCCACCGCACGCTGGTTTGTTTACGCGTCGGCGCCGCCCCTAACTCCGCCCCCGCCTGTCACACGTGCTTGAAGGTACCGAGTGTGACGCAGGACCAACGCCGGGCTGGCTACTACACCTGACTGCGTGTGCAGTGTGCGCACAGGCACAAACTATCAGAGCAGGCAGCAGCAGAGCAGAGGCGACACACACACACCTCGCAGTGAGTGCCATCAGCAGATCTGCTGCTATTGGTAATTTTTTATATGCATTCTGGCTGGCCCAGTGGCCCTGATTCCAATCTCCTCCGCCTTCCCCCCCCCCCCCCCCATGCTCGCCCATATCGCTGCAGGCAGTCAGTGGCTCCTGGGATGGATGGATATTAAATAATACAGGCATATAGCATGCCTGTTGCTGTGTGGGTCTGGGAAGGACTCGGAGGGAGGGAGACACGCATGCTGCATACACAGTGTGCGCACAGTCTGCAGAGCAGCAGAGGGGAGACCCTCATAGCTGCGTTATGATTATTTTATGGTGAAAGATTGGGGGGGGGCGCCACAGGTTTTCTCGCCTGGAGTGACAAAATGGCTAGAGACGCCCCTGCTCCTAAGTCTTCTTTCAGACAGACGACTGAACTGCGCGCTTGCTGAACAATTCAGCATCCTGTCTGCCACCCACGTGTGTAATTCAGGTACAATCTAAATGCAATTGTAACACCACACGTGGCAGTGATTAACACATGGAGCCCGGCAGCAGGGGACCACAACATGTCGCATCTGAGCACTGCTGTGGCATCAGTACCCAGCGCTAAAAAGTGCCCAGCCGGTACAGGAGAGCAGCTTGCAGGGGGTGAATTAACCGCCTTTCAGCTGTCCATCTGAGGCCAGTTTTACACCTGGCCTGTGCGTTTGCGGGGCAATGCCCTGGCCCCATTGCAGAGTGTGCCAACAGGGTTATATATGCATAGTACTGGCCCCCTGCACACCCCTCGCCCAGCGACATCACCACACTGCCAACATGTTTAAAATTCCTGCATCGCCCATTCACTTACATTTCTTCCGCCCAGGGATACAACTAGAAACAATTGGGCCCCCTGTGAAACTTTGGTTTTGGTGGGAGGGGGCCCCATCCAATCTACAATCTTTGGCTGCAAAACTTTATATGATTCCTTATCAGCGGCTTAGCAGATGCAGTCATTAGAACAATTGTGCAGAGAGCAGAAAGTTTTTTCTTTCCATGCCCTTAGTTGTCAGTCTTTCAGGATGGGGCCTCCTGTGGCTTATGGGCCCCCCTGCGACTGCATCCCTTGCAGGGTCTATTTTTACGCCCCTGAAGTTACTTGTTATAGTTAGTTTTTCATCTGGGATCCGCTTTAATTTTCTATATGCATTTGAGATGATAGGTTGTAGAGGGAACACTGACCCCATATAATTTAGTAGGTATTTATTTTTTATAACAGCAAACTTTTGAGCAGGTTTTGTAGTCAGTGTTATGTGCCAAAAAATGTAAACACTTGAACAAGAATGACCTTTTTGTTAATCCTTTATTGACTCACAATACATACAAATGCTTTAAAAACATACAAAAAATACCTTTTCACATTATATAAAAAAGAGGCAACATGTCACATTGGCAATGGAACTTTTTGAATCTAAAAATAAGGAAGAAAATGAAAAACTCAGTTTGAGGATAGTTGCGTATCTTCACATTTGGTAGGTAGCACTGTGTTTCTGTGTTCTGTTTGCTTTTAGTTTTGCTGGCAGTGGGTGCCTACCTGTAGTCCATTTGGCAACAGCGGTTTCTGATCATTAAGAAGCACATGTAAAGCCTCATACACACGCTCAACAGAAGTCTTTTAAATGCACAAACAAACAACGTTGTTTGCTATTGTTCAAACAACTGATAAGACGCAGCTCAAGTCAATCCAACTGCTTGTTTGAACCATAGCAACCAACTTTTTTTGGTTCTTTCAACTTGTTTCAACAAAAGTTGTTTGATAATTGTGCATTTAAAAGACTTTTGTTGAGCATGTGTTTAGGCTCGTACACACGTCGGATTTTTCTAAATGACTGGTCGTTTGGACGTCAAACGAGCATGTGTACGGTTGGCCGTTCAGCTGATAAGACTGGATTTGAACAATCCGCCAAGCGGATCGTTGAAATCCAGTCTTATCAGCTGAACAACCGACCATACACACGCCCGATTTGACGTCCAAACGACCGGTCGTTTAAAAAAATCCAACATGTGTATGGTGTGTATGTACCTTTTTGGGTTTATTACAATAAAATCCATATCAGGTTCCCTGCACACTGCAAATCCAATTTTCCATGGATGGTATAAAGAAGAAAAAGAAAGAAAAAATGCAGCATGCAGTATCGATTCAAAATCACAAATCGGGATAGTTTGTAAAATTGCGCCAAACTGCAAAATTGGAATCACATGTAGTGTGCAAGAGCCATCAAGGTTGCCCTTTAGTCAGCTAGATGTGGTTTCCAGTTTTTTGCTTTTTGTGTAACTTTGTAACCTTGCTCTTTCCTATGGACTAGATCCAATACACATTTTTCTTGAGTTTTTCTACCAGAGAAGGGGATTGGTTGGACAGTGGCTGGCTAGTCTACTGGTTAAGAGATCATCATCTGACACAAGAGACCTGGGTTCGAATCTTAGCTGTTCCTGTTTAGTAAGCCAGCACCTTTTCAGTTTGAGACCTTGAGCAATGCTGCTACTGCCTATAAAGTCCTCCTCCCCTCCCCCAGGGGTGCGCACCTGGGATATTTATCCGGAGGGTTCTTTGGTTTGTTTTTTATTAGTGCGACAAAACCCATTCCGGAGAAGACTTCCTATTCACACTGAGACAGTTTTCTTCCCTTTCCGGATACTGTGTTTGCCTATCAACAACCCTGTTTTGTAACTAGTATTGGTCTTATTTGTTAGCCCATTATAATTATTGATTTATAAAGTGCCAACATATTCCATGGCCCTGTACAAAGTAAGAAACTAACATGAATATAACAGACAATGGTATACACCAATATACAGGGGCGTATCTGGGTAATATAGAGCCTATGGCAAACACTGAAATTGCACCCCCCCCCTGTTCAGGGCCCCCTTCCCCCCTAAAAACAACAACCCTCATCACCTGCATGTGTTAAATTTGCCTATGTTTTTTGACTTGGCATATTGCTAAAGTTACTAAGTATCTCTTCTTATTCCCTCTCTGTACTCTATTCTACCATCAAGCCAACAATTAAGTAACCATGTTCTCCACATAACAGAACTAATCGGATTTGAGGTCTGAGTGATGAGGGAGCCTGGGGGCAGGCATGGGGGCCCAGAACAGGAGCAGGCATGGGGGCCCAGAACAGGCGCAGACATGGGGGCCCAGAACAGGCGCAGGCATGGGGGCCCAGAACAGGCGCAGACATGGGGGCCCAGAACAGGCGCAGGCATGGGGGCCCAGAACAGGCGCAGACATGGGGGCCCAGAACAGGCACAGACATGGGGGCCCAGAACAGGCGCAGGCATGGGGGCCCAGAACAGGCGCAGACATGGGGGCCCAGAACAGGCGCAGACATGAGGGCCCAGAACAGGCGCAGACATGGGGGCCCAGAACAGGAGCAGGCATGGGGCCCATGTTGCTGTGGCGCCCATGGCATGAGCCATGCCTGTACCCCTCTAGATACGCCTCTGCCAATATACAAAATACAAAATTGGTAGATAATACAGAATTGGTAGATAATACAGAATTGGTCATCACAAGAGTAACATGATGAATACAATTTATAACAAATTCAGAGACGCAAAAGGGTGAGAGAGCCCTGCCCTTGTGAGCTTACAATCTAAAGAAATGGGGGGAACAAAAGGTGAGGTAGTATACAGTAATCATACCTAGAGGCCGTGTGTTTTAAGATATCTAGTAGGAGACCACACTACTTTATCTAGTAGGAGACCACACTACTTTATCTACTAGGAGACCACACTACTTTATCTAGTAGGATATACACTACTTTATCTAGTAGGAGACCACACTACTTTATCTACTAGGAGACCACACTACTTTATCTAGTAGGATATACACTACTTTATCTAGTAGGAGACCACACTACTTTATCTAGTAGGAGACCACACTACTTTATCTAGTAGGAGACCACACTACTTTATCTAGTAGGAGACCACACTACTTTATCTAGTAGGAGACCACACTACTTTATCTAGTAGGAGACCACACTACTTTATCTAGTAGGAGACCACACTACTTTATCTAGTAGGAGACCGCACTACTTTATCTAGTAGGAGACCGCACTACTTTATCTAGTAGGAGACCACGCTACTTTATCTAGTAGGAGACCACACTACTTTATCTAGTAGGAGACCACACTACTTTATCTAGTAGGAGACCACACTACTTTATCTAGTAGGAGACCACACTACTTTATCTAGTAGGAGACCACACTACTTTATCTAGTAGGAGACCACACTACTTTATCTAGTAGGAGACCACGCTACTTTATCTAGTAGGAGACCACGCTACTTTATCTAGTAGGAGACCACACTACTTTATCTAGTAGGAGACCACGCTACTTTATCTAGTAGGAGACCACACTACTTTATCTAGTAGGAGACCACGCTACTTTATCTAGTAGGAGACCACACTACTTTATCTAGTAGGAGACCACACTACTTTATCTAGTAGGAGACCACACTACTTTATCTAGTAGGAGACCACACTACTTTATCTAGTAGGAGACCACACTACTTTATCTAGTAGGATACACACTACTTTATCTAGTAGGATATACACTAGTAGGTTCATTCTTAACCTGAATCTGTCCATCAATAAAAACACTGGGCCATCTCTGTTCCCTCTATCTCCTCTATGCCCCCTGTGCCTCCTGTGTCTCTCTCAGTGTCACCTCTGTTCCCAGTGCCTTCAGTTTTCCCCGTCTGGCTCCCCACTGCATCACCTCTGCCCCCCTGCGCCCTCAGTGTGCTGCAGCAAAATGGCATTTTACCGGGATGAAAACCATTTTTTATTTTCTTTTTAATTGAATTTCTCAAAAACTACAAGGTTTTTTTTTTGTTTTTCTTTATAGTTTTTCACTTGTAACAGAATTAATTTTCACATTTTCAGGACTTTCATATTGGCAGGTGATTCCTAATTCAACGTCTACCTGTACAGTGTATTTTACTATTGCTTTTATTATTATCTGCTGTGTGGTTTCCATCTCATGCTTTTTCTTTCACAATATTTGGTATATATATATATATATATATATATATATATATATATATATATATATATATATATATATATATTTGTGCACATTCACACACATACTCCCTAAATAGCATTGTATAGTAATAAAAAAAGTACACAATTTAATATTGCTTTGATTAAAACTAGCAAAAGTAAGTCATTTAAGAATGTTACAAGGTGTGGACATAAGTAAAATTCAATTTTACATTTTTAGTTCACTAGCTGGTTCCCATGTGAAATTTAGGCTGCATTTCCACTTGTGCGGTGTGAATCGCCGCGGTAAAAATTCGTACGCGGATGCGAATTTCGTGAATTGATTAAGGGCCTTTGGCCCATATGCAATTAACGTTTTCTCCTTAGATTTATCCTAGGAGATAATTTCTCTTCTGGTTAAAATAACTTTAATCAAAATTTCTATGAGTATTTTCTTGTTTGCTGACAGCTTTAAAGAGACTCCGTAACAAAAATTTCATCCGGTTTTCTTCCATCCTACAAGTTCCAAAATCTATTCTAATGTGCTCTGGCTTACTGCAGCATGTTCTACTATCACCATCTCTGTAATAAATCAACTTATCTCTCTCTTGTCAGACTTGTCGGCCTGTGTCTGGAAGGTTGTGGTTCTGTGATGCATCTCCCCCCTCCAGGCCCCTCTCTGTACACTGCCTGAGTGTTTTTTAGATTAGTGCAGCTTCTCTCTGCTCTATTATCTTTTACAAGCTGGATAAATCCTCCTCTGAGCTGGCTGGGCTTTCACATACTGAGGAATTACATACAGGCAGAGCTGTCTGCACTCTGCAGGAAGAAACAGCCTGACACTTCAGTGGAAGATAGCTGCAGGGGGAAAGAGACACACAAATGATCTCTTGAGCTTCAAAAGGAAGGCTGTATACAGCCTGCGTGTGTATGGATGTATTTTCTATGTGTGGACATACTGTACATCAACCTACTTCCTGTTTTGGTGGCCATTTTGTTTGTTTATAAACAAACTTTTTAAAACTGTTTTTAACCACTTTTAATGCGGCGAGGAGCGGCGAAATTGTGACAGAGGGTAATAGGAGATGTCCCCTAACGCATTGGTATGTTTACTTTTGTGCGATTTTAACAATACAGATTCTCTTTAAAGGCATTTATAGATAAGGGCCCTAATTTTATTACCCTTTTCTCTGAAGTTTTTTTCCATGAAGATAATTTTCCATCCTCTGTTTAAATTAACTTTTCAGCACTTTGCAATTGAAAACATGTCAAAAGGTAGATGAAAAACAACTGTTACAAATATTTTTAGCATTTTCTTGCTTGCTGGTAAAAGGCATTATATTGACAAATTGTGATAATATCACCAAGGAGAAAACTTGTGAGGAAATGTTGATTGCCTATGTACCAAGGGCAAATATGCACTTAACTTTTTCACCTGAGTTATATCCTAGGAGATAACTTCGATCTTCTCTTTAAACTATCATTTTTTAGCATTTTACAATTGAAAAAGAACCCAAAAGTTTGTGAAAAAGTGCTATCAGATTTATTTTCAGTGTTTTCTTGCTTGCTGGTGACTTAAAAGGCATTTTATGACAAGTTGCAAAAAGATCACCTAGTACTAAACCCAAGAGAGAAAAGTCAATTGCATATGGGCCAAAGTGTGAAAATATTGCCTTGGAGAAAAGTTAGGAGAAAAATAAAATTGGATTGGCCCCTTTCTTGTCTTCCATGTTTTTTCTAGGTGATTTTTTCACACCTTATTAATAAAATGGCTCATATGCAAACCACTTTACACAAACGTTACACAATTGGTACTTTTTTTTTAGTTAAAACGTGCTGGGAAGTTGCTGGGAACGTGCTGGGAAGTTGTTATCTCCTAGGAGAAAACTGTGAACTGTGAAAGTGAATTGCTTATCGTCCATATGCAATTTCTCCTGAGTGTTCTCCTAGGACAGCAGTGTCCAACTGGCGGCCCACGGGCCGCATCCGGCCCGCCAGGCCTCCTGCTGCGGCCCGCTCTTCTCCCCGAGATTCCTGAATGCAGAGCGCCAGCGGAGCGAACTTATCCCACACTGGGCCCTATCTTAAGGGATGCAGGCATGGCTCGTGCTATGGGCGCCATGCCTGCTCCCTCATATAGTGCCCGCCAATGCTCTCTCCTCTGTCCCTGCTGGCGCTGCCTCACAGCTCAGACTTCACAGATCGTCGGTGACTGAAGCAAGCAGAGTGCGCATGGTACTCGCATATCCTGAGGACTTCACATGCGGAAGTGACATCATTAGTCACTTCCGCATGTAAAGTTCAGCCGTGCGGGTACCATGCGCACTCTGCTTGCTTCAGTCAACGGTGATCTGTGAAGTCTGAGCTGTGAGGCAGCGCCAGCGGGGACAGAGGAGAGAGCATTGGCGGGCAGCGCTGATCTGAGATAACGGGCAGGTTGGAGGTACTGTGCACCTGTCACACCTCAACTGGGGGGACACCTCACGCTATCTAACTTGGGGGGACATCTGTCACTACCTCAGCTGGGGGGACAACTCTCGATATCTAACTTGGGGGGGGATATCTGTCACTACCTCAGCTAGGGGGGGGGGACACCTGTCACTATCTAACTTGGGGGGACATCTGTCACTACCTCAGCTTGGGGGGACACCTGTCACTATCTAACTTGGGGGGACATCTGTCACTACCTCAGCTGGGGGGACACCTGTCACTATCTAACTTGGGGGGACATCTGTCACTACCTCAGCTTGGGGGACACCTGTCACTATCTAACTTGGGGGGACATCTGTCACTACCTCAGCTGGGGAAACACCTCTCGCTATCTAACTTGGGGGGGATATCTGTCACTAACTCAGCTGGGGGGGGGGACACCTGTCACTATCTAACTTGGGGGGACATCTGTCACTGTCTAACTGGCAGGGGCGACACCTGTCCCTACCTCAACTGGGGGGGGGGGGGCACATGTCACTATGTAACTGGGAGGCACCTGCGATAATATTTATTGAGGAGGGCACTGTCTAATGTTATTTATTCAGGGGGACACTACCTAATATTTATTGATGGAGGGTGCTGCCTAATGTTTAAGGCGAAACACTGCCAGTCTAAATGCATTTTGTGGGAATCTGCTGCCAATCTAATTGCATTTTGTGGGAATCTGCTGCCAATCAAATTGCATTTTGTGGGAATCTGCTTCCAATTGCATTGCATTTTGTGGAGAGTGCTGTCAGTCTAATTGTCCTTTAATTGTATTTTTTCCGGGGGGGGGGGGGGAGGGGTTTGGGTTGGTCTGCGGCTCTAGCAAGAACCTTCGTCCCTCCACCATGGGGTCTGGAAAAAAATGGCCCTCCATGCCCGTGAAGTTGGACAGCACTGTCCTAAGAGATAATATTTAATCTTCTATTGTAACCACTCTTCAACCACCTAATGCCAATTGGAGAGTGGCTGCCCCAGGACTGCCTAACACTGATTGGCATCAAGTCCTGGGGGCGGAGATTAGCGGGGAATGCACTTGTAAACAGCCTGCCAGCCATGATTGGAGCTGGAAAGCTGCAATTTATAAACAGCAAGAATTACTTACTGCAGTCTAGTGCAGCGCTGTACAGGGGACAGCTCTGTCACTGACCTGTCCCCAGGAGAGGCTCACAATCTGATCCCTCTTATAGGCTAATGCCTAGGAGAGGTGATCACAGGGATTGGATCTCGGGGGAGGGACAGAAGGTGGCAGAATAAAAAAATACACATTTAAAAAATAAATAAATAAATAAAATGAATTAAAAACAAAAATAAAAAATTGTAGCAGCAATCAGATGCCTCCAACAGAAAGCTCTGTTGGTAGCAAGAAAAGGAGGCAAGATTCATTTGCGTGCTAAATTGTATGGCCGTGCAGCGAACTGGTAAAGCTGCAGTGTGTTGAATGTAAAACATGGCCTGGTCAATAGAGGGGTGTAAGCCTGAGGTCCTCAAGCAGTTTAGTAACTTTTCAGCACTTCACAATTCAAAAAGTACCAAAAAATAGATTATTATTTTGAGTATGTTCTTGCTTGCTGGTGGCTTAAAATGCATTTTATTGACAACTTAGTTGTGAAAATATCACCAAGGAGAATACTAAGGAAAGAAAGTTAATTGCATATGGGCCCGAGTTTTTTTTTTTTCTCTAGAAGCAGAGGTGAGCCTGGGTTGCCTGGCACCTGGGTGCAAGATTTTCTCTGGCGCCTATGGGAGTGGTTAAATTAACCGTGCCCAACCACATAACCACACCCATGTCCTGCCTAATCACACCCACACCTTCCACCTCTTTATGCATGCATGTGATACTCCATTCCTACCCCTCTTCCATGGGCTTGCTCCTGGCTGGCTTTGGCTGCCTGCGAGTCTGCTAGTCTCTGGACAGACTCGCTCGCTGTCGTCGGCTCCTCCCCCGGCCAAGCCCAAGCGTGAGGTGGGCTGCCTGTATCTTTCCCGTTGCACTGTGCAGCCTGCCAGTGTTGCCAACCTTTCACGTTATTTTTTAATGACAAATACCTAAAAATTTACTGACAAAAGATTATTTTTACTGAAAAAATTTCCCCACTAAATGCACATAAGAGACAGCTTTTCACCAGTAAATGAACATAATAGGAGACCACTTTTCACCAGTAAATGCACATAAGAGGCCGCTTTTCACCAGTAAATGCACATAATTAGAGACTGCTTTTCACCAGTAAATGCACATAATGACAAACAGCCAGTGTCCCCAGTATATGTAGCCAGCCTGGACCCCCTTTAGGTAGTGAGTGACAGGGACCCCCTTTAGGTAGTGACAGGGACACCCTTTAGGCAGTGAGTGACAGGGACCCCCTTTAAGTAGTGAGTGACAGGGACCCCCCCTCTAGCCGCCGCTGCTCCCCCCTCACCTTGCAGTGTCAGACCTCAGGATCAGCGGGCGACCCGACCAGTAAGAGCAGGCGCCGGTCGCACCCACTCTATATGCGGAAGTGATGTCACTTCCGCATATCAGTGCGGTGTGCTAGGTCCTAGCGCCTGCACTATTGGTCACCGCCTGATCGAGGTCTGACGCGGCTAGAGGGAGGGAGCGGCGGCTAGAGGGGGTCAGCGGCGGCCAGAGCGGGTGAGCGGCACCCGCAGCACCCGCCCAGGCGCGGCCCTGTCTAGGAGATAGTTCTTAATCTTTTCTTTAAAATAACTTATCAGCAATTGAAAAAGTACCAAAAAGTAGGTTAAAAGGTACTAACAAAATTATTTTTGAATATTTTCTTTTTGCTGATGGTGGGAGAAAAAGTAAATTGCGTATGGGCCCAGGCATTAGTTTCAGAAATTTCACTCCTTGCATTGTCACTGGATGACCAGCAAACAGTCATCACTAAGGATCATGGGAAGTGCAGTCCTATGTACAACAGACAGTCGATGCCTCATCAACCCCCTGCTCAAGTGATATCACTATATAATATAGTATATATAGTATAGTATATCAATATACTATATTTTTACAAAAGACATGGTATAGCATGGAATAAAATTAAGTGCACTTTAAGAAGTTTCTGTGAATGTTTAAAGACAACACAATTGTCCCTGAAGTTGCAAACAGTCAGCTGACTCAAGACATGGTTCAAATCTTTTGCAGCTTTAATACCTGTTTATTCACCAACCCAGTGACAGTTCATGGCGTTCCCCATTAAGTCCAGAAATATTTTAAACACTTTTCCTTGGAGAGTGAGGCCTCAATTAAGGGATGCTTGAAAAATGCCAGTTTTCAATTCTGCAGAAATTCCGAATATCGAAGATGCAGATTACCAATTCCACAGATTTCCAGGAAAATCCATATTTCAAATGCCAATTACCGATTTCCATGGAAACCTTTTTTGGGTAATTTTTGTAAATACAATTATGTAATTTAAGAAAAAAAATGTAGCAGAATCCATGATGTTTTGCGGATGTCTGCTATTATGCCGACATCCTGGATATACTACCAAATTCTCTGATTGGCCAAATACTTCAGAGGCTTAAGCATTGGATCAATCACTGGCTGCAGAATTTTTTCCGTATTCAGAGGTAAATCTCAGCATTTTCTGATTGGTCCAATATTACTGGAGTTTTTCTGAGTCCCGTGGATAGCCTAAAATTGCCAATTTTAGGCCACTCACACCACTGGGAATTCAGAAATACTCAGTAGTATGGGACCAATTAGAGAATGTAGTAGTTTACTGCAGAGATAGGAATACCATGGAAATATTAGATCAATCACAAGGACTCAGATATTACCGAGTTTTACCAAGTCTTGTGATTGGTCTAAAATTTCAGGGAAAAAAAAAAAGATCAATTCTTCTTTGAAAGGAATTTATTCCTACCACACACTGCAAAAATAGAATGAAGCAGGGAATTTATTGAAAAGCGATTGAACCGCAGTGTTGCATTGTTTGATTTAGTGCAGCCCTATAGCCCGTCGATCTATTGCCACTCCTGCATTGTCCCCAATCAAACTAGGTTTTTGGTTCCTGTCCCATCGCTACTTTAGATCCATTTTAACCTTCCTGGCGGTAACCCCGCAGGAGGATTTCTCAGGCCCTGCTGGGCCGATTTGCATATTTTTATTTTTTTTTGCTACACGCAGCTAGCACTTTGCTAGCTGCATGTGCACACCGATCGCCGCCGATTCACCGCTACCCGCCGCGCCGCCCTTCTCCCCAGACCCCATGCGCTGCCTGGCCAATCAGTGCCAGGCAGCGCTGAGGGGTGGATCGGGACTCCCTTTGACGTCACGACGTTGATGACGTCATCCTGCCCGTCACCATGGCGACGGGGGAAGCCCTGATGGAAATCCCGTTCAGAACGGGATTTCCGGACGGGCTTGATCGCCGGAGGCGATCGAAGAGGGTGGGGGGGGATGCCACTGCACAGCGGCTGTCATGTAGCTAGCGCTAGGCTAGCTACATGATTTTAAAAAAATAAAATAAAAAAAAACTGCTGCGCTGCCCCCTGGCGGTTTTTAATAGACCGCCAGGAGGGTTAAGTCAAAATAAACTGATGAAAGGAGGTCTTGGTCTCCTGAAATGCATTGCAATATATTTTAATAAACCTCAATCAACACTATACGGCAGCCGCCGTTTCTTCCTTCCTACACGCATTGCTGCATTACAATTAGACCACCACTCCAACTGCCCATGAACTGCCTGTGCAAGACTCACGGAGCAGCGTGGAGCTTTGCTTTTAGATCCCTCACTCCTGGAGCTGATGCTTTGAAATCCACCACAATCTGTTTGTGCAACCGCATATAGCGGACTCGCACACAGACAGGGTGTACAACCTCAGAGCCGCTCGCTGCCTGCCAACGGAAGCAGGAGATTTGGGCGCATGAGACAAGTGGACAAAAAGGGCGCCCCATTCACTCCCATTATAAATATCGTTTAATGGGCGCCGAACAGGGAAAAAAAGGCGCCGGAGATTATTAACGTTTTAACAAACGGCGCCCGGAGATTTTTAAGGATTTATAACTATGTTTGTGATGATTTAACTTTACAAAATGAGCCCGTGACGAATAACGTTTATAAAGATACTAAATCACTATTTCTAAAACATTTCTAAAACATTATTATCCACCCAAAAAAATTACCGTATTTTTCGCCGTATAAGACGCACTTTTTCTCCCCCAAAAATGGGGAGAAAAAGTCCCTGCGTCTTATACGGCAAAGGCAGGGAATCCCCAACTTAATAACGCCCGCCGTTCCGAACCGCCGACCCGCCGCCATGTTGGGGATTCCCTGCCTGCTATCCCCATGCCTGCCCGAGTCTCCTGGCCCCCCCCGGATGGAGTGTTAATAGCGGCGGCAACTTACCTTTGGCAGGCTCCTGCGCTGATCATATAGCATCGCGCTGTCCCCCCCGCTAGCCTCCTCTGCCTCCCCCCTCTGTATCTGGCCCCCCCCCCGGGTGAATGAATAAGTATCGGCAGCTTACCTCCGCAGTGCGCCCGCGATGACTGCAGACGTCCGGCTTCCAGGCACTTCTCGCTCTAGTGGCCGGCTTTGAACTGCGCATCATCAGTTCAAGCCGGCCACTAGAGTGAGAAGTGCCTGGAAGCCGGACGTCTGCAGTCATCGCGGGCGCACTGCGGAGGTAAGCTGCCGATACTTATTTATTCACCCGGGGGGGCCAGATACAGAGGGGGGAGGCAGAGGAGGCTAGCGGGGGGGCAGCGCGATGATATAGGATCAGCGCAGGAGCCTGCCAAAGGTAAGTTGCCGCCGCTATTGACACTCCATCCGGGGGGGGCAGGAGACGCAGATGGGAGGGAGGAAGGCTGGAGGGGGGGTAGAGGACATATGGGGGGCACTGGAGGACGTATGGGGGGCACGGGAGGACATATGGGGGGCACAGGAGGACATATAGGGGCACAGGAGCCCACATGAGGACACACAGGAGGACACATGGGGGGCACAGAAGGACACGTGGGGGGGTACATGAGGACACAGGACACATGTGGGCACAGGAGGACACATGGGGGCACAGAAGGACACACGGGGGGCACATTAGGACACACAGGAGGACACATGGGAGGCACAGGAGGACACATGGGGGCACAGGAGGACACATGGGGGCACAGGAGGACACATGGGGGCACAGGAGGACACACAGAAGGACACACAAGGATATGTACAAGACGCTCCTGGAATATGGACGCACCAGGTTTAGTATTTTTTTTTCCTGTTTTTTGCCCTCTAAACCTGGGTGCGTCTTATATTCCGGAGCGTCTTATACGGCGCGAAATACGGTAATTACATTTTTTTATTTACATTTTTTATTTATTAATGTCTGTAAAACATTATTATCCATAGGGGGTCTTCGGTTTAGGCACCACCAGGGGGGTCTTCGGTTTAGGCACCAACTGGGGGGTCTTAGGTTTAGGCACCACCAAGGGGGTCTTAGGTTTAGGCACCAACAGGGGGGTCTTAGGTTTAGGCACCAACAGGGGGGTCTTAGGTTTAGGCACCAACAGGGGGGTCTTAGGTTTAGGCACCAACTGGGGGGTCTCAGGTTTAGGCACCAACAGGGGGGTCTCAGGTTTAGGCACCAACAGGGGGGTCTTAGGTTTAGGCACCAACAGGGGGTCTAGGGGTTAGGGATAGGTACAGGGAGGGTATTTAACAAACGTAAATATAAGTTTCAGTTTACAAATAGGGAAGATTAACGTTTTAAGAATTGCCGATCTCATACACATTATTTAGTGATTTATAAATTCTTAAAACACTATTTGTAAACGAAATTCTACACAATATTTCAATAAACGATAATACTGTTTATCGTTTACACCACGCGCCCTTTTTTCCCGACGCCCTTTTTTGATGTACGCATGCCAACAACCATCCGAGTGAAGGAGGAATCCAGCTGCCTTTGTGCCTGATCCCTGGCTAGAGGGATAAAATCCTACACGCTGGCTACTCCTGTACAGGTTCACCAGCAACTTCTAGAGGTGAGATTATTCTGAATTCACCCAAGCTACTGCTGTACTGTTCCCCTGAGTGCGCTCTGTCTCTTCTGGTCTCAAACAAAAATAAACGGAAAGGCTTGCAAATGGCTCCATCTTTCCTCTCTGAACCTCACAGTAAAATGAGAGAACGATGGCTAAATATAGGTGATCATTATTTGTAGGGATGCTCATTTCGATTTCGCATTTTGAAATCTCTGCATTTCCAATCGGAAATCCACATTTCCAATCAGAAATTGGAAAACGTATCTCGGTAATTGGATTTCAGCAGAAATTCTACATTGCTGAATTGAGTAATTTTAGCCCAGTTAAAGAAGTCAGAAGCAATGAACCAATTTAGAGAATGCAGAGCATACTTGGTGTATACTTGGGAATTGGAGAACGGAACTCAAAAATTGGATCTCTGTGGAAAAATAGTGCATTACCGCAACTTGGTAATTTGACCCCAATCACAGAACTCAAAAGCATTAGACCAATCTGAGAATGTAGAGTCAACGCAGAAATATTTGGCCAATCAGAGAATGCAAAAAAATGACATAAAAATACTACTCAGAAATCGGGAAATGAAAATTGGCAGAAATCGGAATTTCTGAAGAATTGGAAATCAGCAATTCTCCCCATCCCTAATTACTGCATATTAGTCAGAAATTGGTACTGGTATACCAATTAGTATTTCTTAGTGAATTCTAAATAAAAAATTTTTTGCATTCAAATGTAACTGAACATACAGGCAATTGATAATGCTTGGTAAATTGAAGCCAATGTGCAGGTTGACTTTTGAGCCTGATAGAGCATTGTCTCCAGCTTTAGGACTTGTGGCTAATTCCAATGGTCCAGCCAAAGGAACAAATCAACAAATTCTTACATTAACGTATAGAGGACTACAAAACGCCTCCAATTCTCAAGTGTAAATCTATTACTTTTATTCTCCAGCTCAAACTGAAACACAATAGGCCATGGTTTTTAGGGCACAAGATGAAGGACAACAGATTCAAAATGTTGTGCCTTGTGAAAATAGTGTTACTGTATAAGTATACAGCAAATTATGGGACAACCCAGAATGGTAGAGCTTTGGTTCTGCTTTGAGTTGGCCTGGAGTAAGTCAGTGGTTCTCCATACTTATTTTCTGGAGCTGGATTGAAGTAGAAATCAGGATCTGAGCCCTGGAGATATTTTGTGAAGCCTGCTGAGGATTGTTTTGCCTTTGAAGACAGCTCATCTCTGGTGGAGCCTCATCTAGTGGAGCTGCCCCAAAGCTCTGGCCATATATGAAAGGTCTGCTTAAAGGTTGGAGTTTGTAGTATCTAGGCAGAAGGACAGGCAGTGCATTTCTCTGAAGGAAGATATGAAAACCCCACATGACCTGGTTAGACTGATTAGTCAGACAATATGGAGTAATCTATCAAACAGGATGACCAGCATCATATTTGAGTATGGGGCTTGATAGCTTATTGCTGTGCTCAGTCTTTAGTGATGCATACAGTATATATCTTTAGCTGCGTATACCATTTGCTTCAAAACCCGATATAAAGCAAGCACCAAAGGAGAGATGTTTTTGATGTGCTAAGACCCCCCAGGGCCCATATGCAATTCATTTGTTATCTATTAAGAGATCATTTTTCATCTCTTTAAAATAACTTTTAAGCAGCACTCTGAAATTTAAAAAAGTACCTAAAAGTAATTGAAAAGTACTATATGAAAATGAATTAGAGTATTTTCTTGCTTGTTGGTGACTTAAAACGTATTTTGTTAACAGGCTGTGATAAGATCACCTAGGTGAAAATTCAGGAGAAAAAATGAATTGCATATGGCCCCTTGTCATAAAATGCCCTTTAAACCACCAGCAAAGAAGAAAATATTCAAATAATTTGAATAATACTTTCCCCCCAACTTTTAGGTACTTTTTCAATTGTAAGTTATTTAATAGAGAATGTAAAAAGTATCTCCTTGGAGAAAATTCAGGAGTAAACGTTAATTGCATAGATGTAGGTCCTGGTAATCCTGCACACTGAGATACCCCAATGTTACAGTCCCCAATTAAGTCAGCACCAATTGAGTTAGCCGTTCGGCCTGGAAAAGGTTAAAATGACATGATGTCACTTAAGATCAGTAGACTCAATCGTGGACTATATCATTTGCTCCTTCATGACTGTGAATGTATGGTGACTTCCTCCAGTGCCTTTGGTAAAAGCATTTCCTTACATGGGGACGGAGACATCAGTAATTGATGGCACTGACAGTGGTGTACGAGCATAGCTGGTTGATGATGACTTTGACACTGGCAATAACATGGTGGAGGAAGCGTCACAGGTGACTGGTTCCGTTTCTGCAATCACAATGAGAAGTTGATTACTGAATGCCTGTCCAAAATCCAGCGGCATACCAACTGAGCATAGAATGAAAAACACACATTATGACCTGGTGCACACCAAAAACCGCTAGCAGATCCGCAAAATGCTAGCAGATTTTGAAACGCTTTTTCTTCTTTTTCTGTAGCGTTTCAGCTAGCATTTTGCGGTTTTGGAAGTGTTTTTTGGTGTAGTGGATTTCATGTATTGTTACAGTAAAGCTGTTACTGAACAGCTACTGTAACAAAAACCGCCTGCAAAACCACTCTAAAGTACCATTTTTCAGAGCGGTTTGCATTTTTCCTATACTTAATATTGGAGGCAGAAACGCCTCCGCAATCCACAATCTGCAGCAGCCCGGGAGTATGCGTTTCTGCAAAACGCCTCCCGCTCTGGTGTGCACCACCCCATTGAAATACATTACCCAAGCGTATCTGCAGCCGCAAGCGGATCGCAAAACGCAGCCGAACCGCTCTGGTGTGCACTAGGCCTATCAGAGGCCACCTGTGGTGAAGACCAGTATTAAACGAAAATGCCAATATTCCTTTTTGCAAAAAATTATGTTAAATTCGATTTTGAGCTAAAATTCCATCAAAAATGTGTTTTGTTATTTCTTGCACTTTTCACAGTAAAAATATCACTATTTTGTGGTACAAATTATTGCGGTAAAATATAGTTTTTCTGTGTTGACACGCTTTTCACGATTTTTTGCGGTAAAAATATTTTTTTTTTGTTTTTGCAATAAAAATATAGAATTTTTTTGCAAAAAAATGCAGAAACGCAAAAATACAAGCTATTTTTTGCTAACATTTCTCAAAATCAAAATTGACTTTGGCCAAAATTTGCAAGCAACACTGGTGAAGACTGTCACGGAACAACCGTGAGAAGCGCAGGCAAATCGGGAAGATTTTCTGATTGCTTCCTGGTTAGACTGCACAGTCATTGCAGTGATCAGAATGACATTTTTTCTTTTCATGAAGTATGTTTGCTGACCAATGAAGTTAATGTTTGTGTAATTAACTTGTTCAAAAGAAGTTCCTTCAGGGACCACTGACACTTAGGGCCCTTTTCCACTAAGTTTGCGCTAGCGGAATCGCGAAATCGCAAACCGCTAGCGATTTTACAATCGCTAGGGTTTGCTAAATAACATAGGAATCGCGGTAGGGTATTTCCACTACCGCGATTCATTTTTGTCTGAAACGCGATCGCGGCGTGGAGCGATATTTGCCGCGATTTTGCTATGCAGTGCATAGCATAGCAAAATCGCGGCCGCAAACGTCGGGAAATCGCCGGTAATTTTTTACCTTTTGCGATTCAGCAGTTGCTAGCGTTCAGCGTGAACGCTAGCGACTGCTAGTGGAAAAGGGCCCATAGGGTTTACTGCTGGGAAGCTTTCACACCTAATGGCAAATGTTGCTGGCTCCCTTTATAGACAAGATAAACACAGCAGGGGGCCTTTTCAGGATCTGGCCCTCTAGACACAATGGAGCCATTCAATCCAACACTGAGAATACATGGAATATATTATTTTAGCTTGTTTAAGGAATACCGTTTATATGAGAGGTATGAAAATTATATCATTCCGCTGGTCTGGATCTAGTGAATATTTTGATATTAAATTGGTGGCACAGACATGCCCAGAATCCAAGGTATTCAGCTGCTTCATGCCAGAACGTGTGACCCTAATCAAGTTTGAAGTCATAAGAATTGTCATATTCTGAGGAATATGAATCTGTGGTTGTTATGTGAGTGCGGTAAGCATGAGCTGAAATATGGAAAATGTCATATTTGGTGGACACAAATGTCACACCCAGAAGGTTAACCGCACCCTTTCCAACCCCTGGGCTGAATGAGACCCCACCCAAAAATGTAGGTCATTCAAAAGAACTCGACAGGGATTCCTCCCCCAGTCCTCCATATTCCATTGTTACGAAAGCATGCTGCTGGTTTGAAGACTGAACCACCGGCCATTTTCCTGAACTGAAACAAAGGACTGTTCCATGTGTTCAGACTTCATAAAAGAACATTTTCACCTGAACTTAAGTATACATATTTTCTTCCATTTTATTTTGATACTGTTCTGCTATTGTCTCTATAATTGCTGATTTTAATGATTTTCTGTGTATATCAATTATTTATATTGCATTTATAATAAAAGACTCTAAGGTCATTTATTGATTTCTCAGCTAAACCTACTATTCAGCCACACACAGAGAACTAATCCTAGCTTCTTGAAGATTCGCTACTGAGAAGTGTTGCTATTAGCCAGAATAGTGTGTGTTAACCGTTTTTAACTGCAGGTCTTAGAGTCAGCCAGTCAGTGGGCTTCTCTGTCCCATTTAAACAGACATGGTGGCAGCTTAATATTTTGTGTTTTATAGTTTGCACGCCTCCTTCTGGTCTGTCTGCAGCCAAATTCCATTGATTTCCGCTCACCGATTGCATCCACAAGATTGGGCAATCAGTGTGCTGAAACCGATTGAAAGGCATTGTGCGGTCCAGCCACTAGGGGGTGTGTGACAAAGACCACATCTCAAAATAGTAGTAGTAGCTCTAGTGATACTGGCTGCTAAAATAATGTGCAGAGTTTGACTTTTCTTGCAAAATTAGACATTGGCTCTGTTGTACTGCTAAAGCCTAACGACTAGTCCTTAATGTGATGATTAGCTTTATTGACCGCTCTCTCGAGCTCAGCTTACTGTCATCTTCACTACAAGTGTTTTAACATAAGGATAACACATTGGGGTTTGTATTTTTATTCCATTACGAGATGACTTTCTGTTGCCAAAGAGGTTTGATTTAAATCGTATTTGAGGTGACATGTGACATGATGAGATAAACATCTGTATGTACAGTGCCAAACATATTAATAACCAGGTGTTTACTTGTTTTATTTAGCTGCCTGAAAGAGTTAATTTTCAAGCATGCAGGTGACAGCTTCTGTCTCGTCAGTACCTTGTCGGGAAATATAGTAATCTTCACTGATAAGCAAATTACAGCCATAAAAGTTTTCCTGGCAGAATACAACTTCTGAGGGCTGGGGAGAGATCTCTTAATAGACTGCCGTCAATCAGATTTACCAATACTCTACTACCATATTACCCATTGCCCAATAATAGAATATCAGTCATTTTACCAATATTCTACTAGCCGCAATCTCCAAGCACACAAATTACCAAGTTGCTTTTTCCATGTAGGCCTCAGCACTTGAGGACTTAAGCTGGGCGGTCCTGGTCTAGGTCAGAAGGTAATACTTACATCATTGCTATGAGAATTTGCCATTTTTAATTTTTGATTTATTTATGATGCTCTAGTTGTCAGTAGTATATATAGATTTTACCTTTATGAGATATACAGCCAAAGGAAAGACTATGAGCAAAGCCAGTATTCCAACCACTCCAAGGATGATTCCTACAAGAACAAATCACAGCATTAACTTTCTGCTTGCCTTTAACTACCCTTCATTTTACTCCTTAAAATAGCTTTGAGACAAAGGGCCATATCCTATTGTTTTTATCCTAGGATATATTTTCAAACCTAACCAATAAAATACCTAGAATCCCTTGCTCTCAAACAAGGCTCCACCTTCATCTCAGTCAGGCAGGCTTTAAAGTGAACCTCCAGACTAAAAATCGCCTTAGCAGCACTGAAAAGGCCTGGTGTTTCTTTAACAGTTTCACAGCATTAGAACTTTGTTTCTCTTATACAAGCCTCATTTTTAGCTGCACAGAAGAAAACTGCCCGGGCAGTTTTCCCCTTATGCTGTGCAAAGCATGATGGGATTTCTGATGTTGTTCTCGTTCTGCTGTTTTGGTGCAATTTTTTTTTTCACATTTTGAATTTGACATTTGAAGCCTAGTGTGTGCAGCTGGGAGGGGTTATCAGGACACAGGACAGTTGGAACTGTGTCTCATGCTCCCTGTCACCTCCTTTCAACCAAAAAGATGGCAGCCCCCATGAATCACAAACATTTGCCTGTGCTTTTAAAACAGGGTGGGTAAGAGATTATATTACCTATTTTAATTAACATAACTAATGTAACTTAATGACAGTATGTTTGTTTAGGCTGAAGTTCCCCCTTAAAGACTGTTTACTACTGCTTTCCTGTCATCTTCATCAATCCAACCTCTCCCCTTGGATATACACTCCAACCCCTTTATGTGTCCTCTCCTCCCAGTGTGCTCTTCTCCACCACCACATGGACTTAGTGACTCATCTGCTAGATTTATCCCTACCCTGATTTCTGACACTACTGTTTATTATTACATCACTATTTTGTGTACCGTTGTTTAACGCTGTAACGTCCCTGTGTCCCATGTGACATTGTTTAGTGTTGCAGTGTCTCCTCTATCTGTTGTGCAGCACTGCGTAATATGTTAGTGCTTTATAAATAAAGTTTAACTCATTTCATACCATACCCTCTGGTCCCTATAAGGGACTTTTTTCTATTCCCGATTGTTTGGCTTACAGTTATCAGGAGGTCAGGAGCCAATGAAAATGGCTCCTGACGATGTACATAACTTTGCTGTCTTTAGATTTGTGCTGGCGGGGACGAGCTACTGCGTCCTGTGCTTGGAAGCTGCTGGTGTTAAAACTACGCCACATCAGGCTTAGGCAGCAGCAAGTGTGGTGTAATTTAAGTACTGGCGGTCTTTAGCCTATTTATATAAAAATAATGATGATAATCTCTGCCAGGGGACATTATTTATATGTGTGTATGAGGTTTTAGTCCTCCAACTGGAGAGAAACTCATTTGCAGACCTAAATCCTTAACCTTTTGGGGAAGGCCGCTATGATATCCTACGCCGCACTTGTGGCGGTTCTAGCCTGATGCGGTGTAGAATCTACGCCGGCCCGCCGTTACCACTCCCGATGCGATCGTGCGCACCCGAGAGGGGAGATTAAGCTGTCATATGACAGCAGGCATCTCCCCTCAGTGATCAGCATCCATCGCGTATGGCTGCTGATCACGTGATCACTACGATCGCCAGTGGGTCGTAGTGATCACTTTGTCAGCTGAAGCTGTAGGGGGGGGGGGGGGAGAAGAGGATCCTTTCACCTCCCTGCCATTCCCGCGACAATCGGCGCTCCCCACCGCTCGTCGGCATCTTTGCTCCCTCTGACATCAGCGACGGGTCCCGGCTTGATGACATCATCAAGCCGCGATCCGGAACTGAACGGCAGTAGAAGCAGAGATGCAGGCCGGAGCAGAGGGGTCCACTGCGGCTAAATACACTTTCAATTCACTTTTTCCTCTACGTTTTTCCTAGGTGATATTTTTGCACATGATCATTAAAATGCCTTTTAAGCCACCAACAAATAAGAAAACATTCAGAATAATTTTGACAGTACTTTTTTGAACCTATTTTTTGGTACTTTTTGTAATTGGAGTGTTCAGAAAAGTTATTTTAAAAAGTAGATAAAAAAAAACCTCCTAGGAGAAAACATAGAAGAAAAATGTGATTGAATAAGGAATATTTTTCATTTTTTTTTTCATTCAAACATCCAAACAAAATAGTAAGAGAACCAAGTAACTTAACTAATTAACTTGACTTTTTACTAAAGGCCTGTACACATGCTGGATTGACGTCATTCCATGGGGATCGGGACTTGATCCCTTGGTCATCATCGCAGGGCCCAGACTTTACAGATGTAGAGTTTTCTGTAGGGACGAGCTCTTGGAATCGGAACGGCTGAATTGGAGTCGCATCAGAATTCAGCCGTTCCAAGTAAAATCACGAAATTGGGAAATTACACTGTACTGTGTTCCATTCTGAGGTGTGCAAATTGGCTTTTGAAACAAGAATTTTTAGCAAACACAGCTTTATCACAATGGCTAAAAGAGTGAAAATTGGCTTCTAAAACATTTGGCCATTAGTGATGTCAACAAAATTGCCACCGGGGATTCCCTGGTCCCCGGGGGCCACACTAAAGTGACAGAGAAATATTGTTGTGGCTATTGTTCACTGCTGTTATCTTGTTCTTCAAAAAGGTAAATTCAGGGCTGCATTTGTACTTTTTTACCAAGGCCCACTATCACCAGCTGTCCCCCCAACTGTCAACATCCTACCCTCCCAACACAGCAGGGATTAGATTGTAGGCTCCTCTGAAGACAGTTAGTGAAGTGATGGCAGGGATAACATTATAAGCTTCTCTGAGGACAGTTAGCGACATGATGGCAGAGATCACATTGTAAGCTCCTTGTTGAGCAGCACATTTGGTGAGTGACAGGCGGCTCAGTGATCATTGTAAGTGCCTGTTTGCTGCCCCTTAATCCCCCGAGTTCAAAATCCGGCTGTTACTAGCCACCCACTACTATGTGCAAACTCTGTAAAGCAGGATGAATGTTCAGCAGGCTAACTGCTATTACCACCCTGCTGCCCACAGCCAGCGCCTTGCTTTCCTGGTGCCCTAGGCCATGGCCTATGTGGCCTTGCCTGATATCCGACCATGGGTAAAATAAAGATACTTTAAAAAATAGTGGCAGAACGAGCAGTTTTTCACATTAATGGGGGTCCAGGGGACCAGGGTATCCCCTTACCTAGCCATTGTGTTAATGCCATGTTTGCTGAAAATGCTTGATTCCGGAGCCATTTTTCACATTGGCAGAACCACTGACCGCATTTACTTCAATAGAAATTACCTTCAAAACACTAAAATTGGGACACGAAATTCGGTATTTGCCTGCGGAACACTGAATTTTGACAAAACTGGAATTCAGCTGTCCTAGTGTTCTGTTTTAAGCATTGAATAGCAAAGCTCTCATACATGCTATTGTCTGCTAAAAAAAAATATTTTCCAACAAGACCTTATAGTTTTTGAGAAAATTGATTTTTAAATTACAGAGAACAATGTTTTTTATGCTCAGAAAGAGGAGTTTAAAAACCATTTTTCGTTGCATTTTTAACCTCTTCACCTTGAAGGGTTTTTCCTCTTAAAAAAACCAGATCAATTTTCACCCGTCAGCACTCCTTCTATTCATTCACCTATGACGTTATTACTACTTATCACAACAAAACAATCTATATATTTTTATTCTAACTCAGTTTTAATGGGAATAATAAGAATTGTTTTTTAAAAAATTCATTATTTCTCAGTTTTCGGCCATTCTAGTTTCAAAATAAAACATGCTACCGTAATTAACCACTTCACCACTGACGGGTTTTACCCCTTGAGCACCAGAGCAATTTTCACCTTTCAGCGCTCCTTCCATTCATTCGTCTAAAACTTTATCATTACTTATCACAATGAAATGAACTACAGTGCTGTGAAAAACTATTTGCCCCCTTCCTGATTTCTTATTCTTTTGCATGTTTGTCACACTTAAATGTTTCTGCTCATCAAAAACCGTTAACTATTAGTCAACGATAACATAATTGAACACAAAATGCAGTTTTAAATGATGGTTTTTATTATTTAGTGAGAAAAAAAACTCCAAACCTACATGGCCCTGTGTGAAAAAGAAATTGCCCCCTGAACCTAATAACTGGTTGGGCCACCCTTAGCAGCAATAACTGCAATCAAGCGTTTGCGATAACTTGCACCAAGTCTTTTACAGCGCTCTGGAGAAATTTTGGCCCACTCATCTTTGCAGAATTGTTGTAATTCAGCTTTATTTGAGGGTTTTCTAGCATGAACCGCCTTTTTAAGGTCATGCCACAACATCTCAATAGGATTCAGGTCAGGACTTTGACTAGGCCACTCCAAAGTCTTCATTTTGTTTTTCTTCAGCCATTCAGAGGTGGATTTGCTGATGTGTTTTGGGTCATTGTCCTGCTGCAGCACCCAAGATCGCTTCAGCTTGAGTTGACGAACAGATGGCCAGACATTCTCCTTCAGGATTTTTTGGTAGACAGTAGAATTCATGGTTCCATCTATCACAGCAAGCCTTCCAGGTCCTGAAGCAGCAAAACAACCCCAGACCATCACACTACCACCACCATATTTTACTGTTGGTATGATGTTATTCTGCTGAAATGCTGTGTTACTTCTACGCCAGATGTAACGGGACACGCACCTTTTAAAAAGTTCAACTTTTGTCTCGTCGGTCCACAAGGTATTTTCCCCAAAGTCTTGGCAATCATTGAGATGTTTTTTTAGCAAACTTGAGACGAGCCTTAATGTTTTTTTTGCTTTAAAGTGGTTTGCGCCTTGGATATCTGCCATGCAGGCCGTTTTTGCCCAGACTCTTTCTTATGGTGGAGTCGTGAACACTGACCTTAATTGAGGCAAGTGAGGCCTGCAGTTCTTTAGATGTTGTCCTGGGGTCTTTTGTGGCCTCTCGGATGAGTTTTCTCTGCGCTCTTGGGGTAATTTTGGTCGGCTGGCCACTCCTGGGAAGGTTCATCACTGTTCCATGTTTTTGCCATTTGTGGATAATGGCTCTCACTGTGGTTCGCTGGAGTCCCAAAGGTTTAAAAATGGCTTTATAACCTTTACCAGACTGATAGATCTCAATTACTTTTGTTCTCATTTGTTCCTGAATTTCTTTGGATCTTGGCAGGATGTCTAGCTTTTGAGGTGCTTTTGGTCTACTTCTCTGTGTCAGATAGCTCCTATTTAAGTGATTTCTTGATTGAAACAGGTGTGGCAGTAATCAGGCCTGGGGGTGACTACAGAAATTGAACTCAGGTGTGATAAACCACAGTTAAGTTATTTTTTAACAAGGGGGGGCAATCACTTTTTCACACAGGGCCATGTAGATTTGGAGTTTTTTTTCTCACTAAATAATAAAAACCATCATTTAAAACTGCATTTTGTGTTCAATTATGTTATCTTTGACTAATAGTTAACGGTTTTTGATGAGTAGAAACATTTAAGTGTGACAAACATGCAAAAGAATAAGAAATCAGGAAGGGGGCAAATAGATTTTCACACCACTGTATATCTTGTTTTTTTGCCACCAATTAGGCTTTCTTTAGGTGGGACATTATGCCAAGAATTATTTTATTCTAAATGTGTTTTAATGGAAAAATAGGAAAAAATGTGGGAAAAAATTATTTTTCAGTTTTCGGCCCTTATAGTTTTTAAATAATGCAAAAAAATAATAATTGGGGAGTGTGGGAGGTAATGAGTTAATTTTTAATGTATAACTAATGTATTTGTATATGAAAAATGCTTTAGGGTGTAGTTTTACTATTTGGCCACAAGATGGCGACAGTAAGTTTTTGTTTATGCGACCTGCAAGCGTACAGGAAGTACGCTTGCAGGAAGTTCAGGGAGGCTGGGCAACTTTTTTTTTTACAATGATCGCGCTGCTTCTCGTAGAAGCAGCAGATCATTGCGGGGGGCAGAGATCAACGAACGGGAAAGGTTTTTCCCATTCATTGATCTCCGGCAGGGTTTCCAAGCGTCCGTAAAAAGACGGACTGTCAGTAAAAATGCTCTTAAAAAACTGCTGTCCGTAGTGCCCGTATTTCCTGGGCACTCGTCCGTCTAAATACACATAAATTCCTTTGATCTATTCCCCCCTCTTTCAGCCTGCCTCCTCCTCCTCCTCAGAGTCCTGTCCAATGACAGATCGGCTTTTTGGTGAGGGCTCCTCTGCTGCCCAATAAGAGAGAGGCAGCTTGAAGTGATGCAGGCAGCCCAGCCCGGCCCAGCCAGTCACACGTCACGGAGAGGAGGCAGTGACTGCAGTCAGTCTATCGTTCTCTTCCCTCCGATCATGCATCTAATAAGTGAGCCTCTCCTTTGTTTATCTTCTTGGCGCCTCTCTCCAGTCACTCAGAGAGAGAGAGAGAGAGAGAGGCATCCCTAGCACTGTCACTGGCAGCTCCCTCCACATCAAAGCCAGACAGGAATGAGTAATTAAGTGCTCTGGGCAGCAGCAGAAGGGTGACCTGGCTCTCCCTCATAACGCTGTGAAAAGACTGCTCTGCAGGAGGGGAGACACGCAGACTTGTTGTACTCACTAGCAAGCCACAGTCAGCAGCAGCTGCAGAAGCCAGCAAGTGAGTCAGACTGTCACAGTCTGTGTGACAGTGAGTGGAATATGTCACAGGGAATCTCCAGCGCTTTTTAATGTCTGTATAAAGAATGCCAAATGTGTAGCAACTTGAAAAAAGTCATATACTTTCACAAAGAGAGAGCATACTCTCCTATAGAACTTTCCCTGTCCTCTCTCAGTGGAGTTGTTTAATTCAAATTTGCCACTTCTGGAAGCCCTCCTGTCCTCAAGTGCTTCAGAAGACAGGCAGTTCCGTACCATGCGATCGCACACTTGTGCATGTGCAGTACAAAGCCGCTCGTCTTTAGAAGTACTCGGGTACAGGAGAGCTTCCAGAGGTGGCAAATTTGAATTAGGTACAGCGCTGGAACAGTTCCATAGAGAGAGGAGACGGAAGGTTCTATAGGATCCAGAGCCTTCCCTCTACATAAGTGAGTATATAACTTTTTTTTCTAGGATACCAGAGGTGAAATTATAGTGTTCTTTTACTTACCTGGGGCTTCTTCCAGCCCCCATAGGTTTGTTGGTCCCTCGCTGTCCTCCTGGTCCTCTTCATTGATCCACTGTTTGATGCGATACAGAATCCAGACGGCTTGGTTGGTTTCCCCTTTCTGACTGGCAGTCATAACTGCACTATGACTATGGTAATTAGATTGTGAGCTCCTCTGAGGACAGTCAGTGACATTACTATGTACTCTGTAAAGTTCTGCAGAAGATGTCAGTGCTATATAAATACTTAAAAAATAATGCCCAGTGCTTAGCCCCACCAACAACTTTACTTAAAAGTGTGCTTCTAATTCCGCACCTAACTCCACCCCCTGTCCGTCCAAAATTTGAGGTGTCCTGTTTTTTTGGGCCTTTTGTCCGTCAAAAATTAGAAATTAGGTTGGCAACCCTGATCTCCGGGCGAGCGGGCAGCGGCGTGCACGAGCGATAGGAGCAAACACGAGCGGCGGGAGCACGGAAAGCGGCGGGAGCGGCATCAGGTACGGATTTCTCCGTTCCTTGGTGGTAACAGGGTGGAAAAAGGGACGGAGAAATCCGTACCGCTGGTGGTAAAGTGGTTAAAACCCACACATTTTATTTGCCGATTTGTATTGGTTATTGCAACGTTTACAATTTTTCACTAGTACAATGCTCGAACCAAGTTGATCCATCTGCCAGATCGCTGGCTGGGTGGCAGTTGAGAGCTTCTGTACACATCTGCCCGATTATCAGCTGAGGCGGCTGATAATGACTTTTATCTAGCTTGTGTACAGGGCTGAAGACAACCGCCCTCATCATAGTGGGTCCTGAGTTTCACTACTATCATCTGAAGCATTCAGGGTTTTAATTTACTATAAAGTTGTCTTCTATATGAGGTCTACGTAATTGTTTTCATTATTCTCTGAATCAATTTACCTGTCTTTGATGTAGGTTCACCTGTGAAGAGCAAAGAAAAAAAAATATGTTAGTAGACATGGAGATGGTAAAATTGGTCAGTGATTAGTCAATCATAATTGAAAGTCTACCAGACTTAAAGGGAACCTGAACCAAGTACATTTATTTAAACCAAACACTTGATGTAGGTGCAAATGAATATTACATACTTAGCTCGCTGTCAGTTGCTCTCAGAAGCTCACCGTTTTCTTCTAACAAGCATTCCTTCCAGTTCTGACTAGATTTAGTCAGACTTGTCTCTCCAGAAGCTGAAAGCCTTAGGAACCATTCACACTCGTAAATGCAAAATGCTAGGGGTCAGCGCTAGCGTTTTGCGTGGGTGATTTTACTGTGCTTAGCATAGTAAAATCACTGTACACTCACTGTGCAGCACTTTTTTAAGCACTGTATCGCAATCGCTCCAGAATCATGACAAAATGCTGCAAGCAACGCGTTTAGCGATTGCCGCTAATCGCGAATCACCTGCGATCGCCGGCTATCGCGGTAGTGCTTTCACTGCCTTGAGGTTTGTATTGCACTAGTGCTTCAAAAAGCGCTAGTGCTTCGACAATTAGCGGGAATCACCCGCTAATTGCCCAAGTGAGAATGGGTCCTGAGGGTCCTTTTCCACTATATCAGTTGCTGTCAGTTATAACTGAAAGGACAACTGATGTGCAAGGTAATGCCCATGTCTCCCTATGGCTCAAGCAATATTACTGGTTGATGGTGTGCTGACCTGGAAGCTGTTATGGGGTCATCAACATTTTTAAAATGGAGTACGGAGAAGTCCATCGGTCACAGTGGATAAACAGGTCACAGGAGAGGAAAGAGATTACCGTATTTCGCGCCATATAAGACGCTCCGGAATATAAGACGCACCTAGGTTTAGAGGCCAAAAACCCAGAAAAAAAACAAAAAACTAAACCTGGTGCATCCATATTTCAGGAGCACCTTGTACATGATCGCCTGACCTCCCCCAAATGGTGTCCTCATGTGTCCTGCTGTCTGCCCCCAGTGTGCTGCTGTCTGCCCCCATGGTCCTGCTGTCTGCCCCCAGTGACCTTCTGTGTGCCCCCATGGTCCTGCTGTGTGCCCCCATGGTCCTGCTGTGTGCCCCCATGGCCCTGCTGTGTGCCCCCATGGTCCTCCTGTGTGCCCCCATGGCCCTGCTCTCTGCCCCCATGGCCCTGCACTCTGCCCCCCATGTGTCCGCTCTCTGCCCCCCCCCCCCTCCCCGGGTTGCCTCTACCCCTCGTTCTGATGTCCTCGGTCCCCCCTGCATGAGAAGCGGCAGCACTTACCTCCTCCATCTTGCCCGCGGCGATTGAAGACATCCGGCTTCTGTGGGCGGCTTCCTCTAGTGCAGGCTTGTAATGATGCGTCATCGATGACGCGTCATTACGAGCCGGCACTAGAGGAAGCCGCCCACAGAAGCCGGATGTCTTCAATCGCCGCGGGCAAGATGGAGGACGTAAGCGCTGCCGCTTCTCACACAGGGGGGACCAGAGGACACGCAGGGGGGACCCGAGGAGCGGGTAGAGGCAAGCGGGGAGGAAGGAGACGGTCACAGCAGCACCACAGGCAGGGAATCCCCGACAGCGGGTCGCAGTTCGTATCGGTGGGCGTTCGTAAGTCGGGGATTCCCTGCCTTTGCCGTATAAGACGCAGGGACTTTTTCTCCCCATTTTTTGGGGGAGAAAAAGTGCGTCTTATACGGCGAAAAGTACGGTAATGAGTGGACTATGTGGGAGGTAAGTATGACATGTGCATGTTTATTTTGACTTTTATCAGGTTTAGCTTTGCTTTCAGGCTGACCTTCTGTTATTTTCAGTATTGCCTAAAGCAATTTACCTGTTGGGAGACGGAGATTACCACGCATCAGCGCGGAAATGCCCGAAGGCTGGTTTTGGCGTTGTGGTGCGATGCGACCCAAAGAAAACATCAGTTAGCAGTTTGAAACTGGCCTAAAGAGGAATTAAACTCTTGAAACTCTTAAATTAATTTCACATTTAATAAACACGTGTTTTCTGACTTTTTAGTACCCATTCGGTTATTAACATATTTGCTTTTGTGCACATGTATTATTGTCCATTTACAAATAACAAGTTTCTCTCTGGTTCTACAATGTATGCAGTCAGTTTTACCAAAATTCTGGCTGTATACTAATTGAAGCAGACAAAGGAATGTAAACAAAAGATAATGTTATCACCTCTTCAGATGTGGCCAGAAGCTTTCCACTGAAGAACAAAGAGCTGTGTTTAAAGGACTACTTTAGTGAGCAGAATATGGAGGTTGCCATATTTATTTCCTTACAAACAATGCCAATTGCCTGGCAGCCCTGCTGATCTATTTGACTGCAGTGGTGGCTGGGGGGGGGGGGAGGGGGTGCAAGCAAGGCAAATGCCCCAGGCCCATCGCTGGAGGGGGCCCCTTGCAGTGAGCAGGAGGGGGTAGTAGTGCATGAAAGGGGAGCAGTGGGCATACAGCAGCGGGGAGGGGGGGGTCAGGCTCCCCCCTCCCTCACCTGGAACCGCCCTTCAGTGGCGCCCCCCTCCCCCCCCCCCCCCCCCCCCGAAATGAGCTCATTGGCAGCAGGCAGGGAATTACTTACCTCTTCCTGGTTCCAAGTGACAGAGCTCTGTGTGTCACTGGTCTTCTACATCTGCAACTATACTTTCTGATTAGCGGAAGTACAGTGAGCGGCATTAAAGACTGAGAAGACCAGTGACACACAGAGCTCTGGTGCCTTGAACCAGGAAGAGGTCAGTCATTCCATGCCTGCTGCCTCAGCGCTCATTTCTGGAGGGGGAAGTGCTGAAGGGGGAGGAGCTCAGGTGCGGGAGGGGGAGTTGAGCCCCCCTCCCTGCCGCTTTGTGCCCGGCTGCTCCCCTTGCACGGTACGGTTCCGTCTGCTGGAGCACAATTGGTTGGTGCGTATGAACGGAACTGCGCTTGTGCAGTAGTCCATGACCCCGCTCGATCACTGACTTCACAGGAGCAAAACGGGGAGGGGCCTAGAAGAACAGTGGCCTACAGGGAACCTGGAGGAAGCCCCAGGTAACTAAGTATCTTTTCCCCCTTTTGTCTCAGGTTTACTTGCATGCAATAGAGAACTTACCAGTCCAGAGGAAAAAAAAACTCTTCTGCTTTCCCTTAGTACATCTATTGCAGTCTGTGGAACCACTGATGAATTATACAAGCAGTTTTCCCTTCAGGTAACCCGTGAACACTAAAATCATCATCACATGATCTGTTCACACTGTTCAGCTTCACAGTATTGCATAATTTGATATAGCAAAGTGCAAATGGAAAGTCATTGATTGTATACATACACAGGAATCAGTCTGGCGAAGGCTTCATGGCCGAAAGCCAACAAATAATATCATCCTGACTCAAAACTTTATACATAAGTAAAATACTGACTAAATGACTACTTACCAGGTGGCAGAGCTGGTGGTGCTTGTGTCTCTGCCAATGACAGAATACATGTTAATGCTTTTTTGCTGCATCGGACTACCTATTCTTGGGGGCTCCTATGAATACTTATGCTGGGGGTGGTGCTGCATCTGGCTAATTAATTCCAGGGGCCACCTCTAGCTAGCTATATTGGGACTACCTAATACTGGGGGGCACTTCTGGCTAGCTATATTTGGGGCTACCTAATACTGGGGGGCAACTCTGGCTAGCTATAATGGGGACTACCTAATACTGGGGGGCACTTCTGGCTAGCTATATTTGGGGCTACCTAATACTGGGGGGCAACTCTGGCTAGCTATAATGGGGACTACCTAATACTGGGGGACACTTCTGGCTACCTCTGTGCCCAATAGTGATGAACAGAAATTTTGCATAATCATAATTTTGCATCGTAATTTGTAATTACAATGCAAAATTTCAGGAAAAAAATGTTATTCATTTAGTTTGTAAACGTAATCAGGAACCATAATTTGCAATTTCACATAATTTTCGCATAATCTTGTTCCAACTTTAGCGGTTATTAGAAAGGTCCTCATACATGCTATTGTCACCACAATTGCTAGGTATGTTAAAGGGATACTGTAGGGGTCGGGAGAAAATGATTTCAACTTACCTGTGGCTTCGACTGGTCCCCCGCAGACATCCTGTGCCCGCGCAGCCACTCACTGATGCTCTGGCCCGGCCTCCGGTTCACTTCTGGAATTTCAGACAGTTTGAAAACCACTGCGTCTGCGTTGCCGTGTCCTCGCTCCTGCTGATGTCACCAGGAGTGTATTTTGCAGGCCCAGAATGGTCTGGGCCTGCGCAGTATGCTCCTGGTGACATCTGCGGGAGTAAGGACACGGTAACGCAGGCGCAGTGGTTTTCAGACTTTAACCACTTCAGCCTACAGTGTTGTTCACCTTATGCATCCGAGCAACTTTCACCTCCCATTCATTCGCCAATAACTTTATAACTACTAATCACAATGAATTGATCTATATCTTGGTTCTTTTCTGCAACTAATTAAGCTTTCTTTGGGTGGTACATTTTGCTAAGAATTATTTTTTTCTTAATCCATTTTAACAGGAAGATTAAAGAGAATCTGTATTGTTAAAATCACACAAAAGTAAACATACCAGTGCGTTAGGGGACATCTCCTATTCCCCTCTGTCACAATTTCGCTGCTCACCGCCACATTAAAAGTAGTTAAAAACAGTTTTAAAAATTTTGTTTATAAACAAACAAAATGGCCACCAAAACAGGAAGTAGATTGATGTACAGTATGTCCACACATAGAAAATACATCCATACACAAGCAGCCTGTATACAGCCTTCCTTTTGAATCTCAAGAGATCATTTGTGTGTTTCTTTTCCCCTGCACCTCACTGAAGAGTTACAAGCTGATTGTTTTTTCTTCTTGCAGACAGCTCTGCCCCGTTGTCTGTAATTCTGCAGTATGTGACTCATCAGTATGTGAACAGAGGATTTATCTAGTTTGTAAAAGATAAGAGAGTAGAGAAAAGCTGGCTAATGTAAATAACACACACACACACACACACACAGGGGAGTGTGCATAGAGGGGGCATGCATAGCAGATCACACTGAAGAGTTGGCAGCCTTCCAGACACAGGACGACAAGTCCGACAGGGGAAAGATAAGCTGATTTATTACAGAGATAATTCTGGTAGAAAGTGCTGCAGTAAGCCAGAGCACATTATTTTAGGTTTAGGAACCTGTAGGATGGTAGAAAACACAATGACATTTTTGTTACAGAGTCCCTTTAAGAAAGAAATGGAAAAAAAAATCATTATTTCTCAGATTTTGGCCATTATAGTTTGAAATTAATACATGTTACTGTAATTAAAACTCATGTATTTTATTTGCCCATTTGTCCCGATTATTACACCGTTAAATGATGTCCCTATCACAATGTATAGCACCAATATTTTATTTAGAAATAAAGGTGCATTTTTTCAATTTGTGTCCATCACTATTTACAAGCTTATAATTTTAAAAAATATAATAATATACTCTCTTTACATTCATACTTAAAAAGTTAAGACTCTTAGGTAACCATTTGTTGTTGTTTTTTTATTGTAATTTTTTTTTTTTAATTAAAAAATGGATTTGGATAATTTTTAGTGTGGGAGGTAAACAGCTAATTTTAAATGTAATATAATGTAATTATTTAGTAAAAAATGTATGTGGGTGTAGTTTACTATTTGGCCACAAGATGGCCACAGTTAAAAAAGCCCTGGAAGGAAGAAGAAAGAGGACGGGAAACTTTTCTTTTTGCAGAAAGACCGCGGCCTCTGATAAGAGACCGTCTGTTTTTCTAGGGGGGACATAGATCGATGAATGGGAAGTATATTCCCATTCATTGATTGGCAGGTTAATGGCAGGCAGCAGGAACGCGCGGAAGCTGCAGGAGCAGCAAAGTCTATATGGATGGATATATCCGTCCAGATAGACTTAAAGTGAACCTCTAGACTAAAAATCTACTTAGCAGCACTGAAAAGGCTTGGTGTTTCTTTAACAGTTTCACAGCATCAGAACTTCGTTTCTCTTATACAAGCCTCATTTTTAGCTGCACAGAAGAAAACTGCCCGGGCATTTTTCCCCTGATGCTGTGCAAAGCATGATGGGATTTCTGATGTTGTTCTCGTTCTGCTGTTTTGGTGAAATTTTTTTTTTTTTTTTTTTTTTTTTACATTGTGAATTTGACATTTGAGGCCTAGCGCACACAGCTGGGGGAGGGGGGGGGGGGGTATCAGGACACAGGACAGTTGGAATTGTGTCTTATGCTCTCTGTCACCTCCTTTCAACCAAAAAGATGGCTGCCCCCATGACAAAGATGGCTGCCCCAATGAACCACAAACAAACGGGGTGGGTAAAAAATTATATTACCTATCTATTCTAATTAACATAACTAATGTAACTTAATGACAGTATGTTTGTTTAGGCTGAAGTTCCCCTTTAAGTGGTTAAAATCTAAAATTCCGGAAGTGAACCGGAGGCGGGGCCAGAGCATTGGGGAGTGGCTGCACAGGCACAGGACGTCTGCAGGGGACCATTAGAAGCCCCGGGTAAGTTCAACTCATTTTCCTCCAACCCCCCTACAGTATTCCTTCAAAGAGAAGAGTGGGAACAAGTATACAAAAAAGATTTTTTTTTTTAACCCCGTCGGTTTTAAGAAAATCAGATTTAAAATTGCAAAAGGAAAATGGTTTTCAAACTCAGAAAAATTAGTCTAAAAAACATTTTTATTTTTCATTTTTAAAATCAATTTCCCTCAAAAACTGCAAGGTATTCTTTGTTTTCCTCATTCCCACCATTCTCCTTAACATATGTAGCTATTGTGGTGGCAATAGTATGTATGTTTTTGCTTTGCTATTAACAGTGAAAGGACCGTTAAAAGGTAAAATACAGGTAAACAAAGAATTGTATAAGACGTATGTTTCTTCCAGAGTAAAATAAGCCATAAATTACTTCTCTCCTATGTTGCTCTCACTTCCAGTAGGTAGTAGAAATCTGACATTACCGACAGGTTTTGAACTAGTCCATCTCTTCATGGGGGATTCTCAGCAAGGCTTTTATTCTTTATAAAGACACTTCCTGAGAAAAGGATTTATACAAATATGCTGGCCAGACTGCCTGCTCAACGTATGTTTTTTTTTTTTTTTTTTAATTTTTTTTTGGCAGTTGGACAGACCAACTGCCATTCACTAAGTGCTTTTGAAACTAAATAAAACTCTGAAAATCCCCCATGAGGAGATGGGCTAGCCGAAGACCTGTTAGTAATGTCAGATCTCTACTACCTACTGCAAGTGACAACAACATAGGAGAAAAGTCATTTGTGATTCATTTAACTCTGGGAGAAACATATAGTCCTTCTTATTTGAATGTGTTTACATGTATTTAAAATATTATGATTTTTGTGATAGTGGTCCTTTCACGTTGACAAGATATTACACAAAAATGACACAAAATTACCAATGGATTACACAAAATCAATGGAGTGTCCAAATCATAATTATGTATGGCCCCAATTGCAAAAATGTATGTGACATTTTGTGTGATTGCAATTAGCAGATTACGATCTTCACTGGTGCCCGAATCTATGGGGTTGCAGTTTATAGTCCCTCACCCTACAAACTGCCCTGCTCCGGACCACTCTAATCATCCCCACATCACATGATCAGTTCACAGTGTTCAGCATCACATGATCATTTCACAGTGTTCAGCATCACATGATCCTTTCAGTGTTCAGCATTACATGATCCTTTCACAGTGTTCAGCATCACATGATCCTTTCACAGTGTTCAGCATCACATGATCCTTTCACAGTGTTCAGCATCACATGATCCTTTCACAGTGTTCAGCATCACATGATCATTTCAGTGTGTTCAGCATCACGTGATCATTTCAGTGTGTTCAGCATCACGTGATCATTTCAGTGTGTTCAGCATCACGTGATCATTTCAGTGTGTTCAGCATCACGTGATCATTTCAGTGTGTTCAGCATCACCTGATCATTTCACAGTGTTCAGCATCACATGATCATTGCACAGTGTTCAGCATCACATGATCCTTTCACAATGTTCAGCATCACATGATCCTTTCACAGTGTTCAGCATCACATGATCCTTTCACAGTGTTCAGCATCACACGATCATTTCACAGTGTTCAGCATCACATGATCATGTCACAGTGTTCAGCATCACATGATCATTTCACAGTGTTCAGCATCACATGATCATTTCACAGTGTTCAGCATCACGTGATCAGTTCACAGTGTTCAGCATCACGTGATCAGTTCACAGTGTTCAGCATCACGTGATCAGTTCACAGTGTTCAGCATCACGTGATCAGTTCACAGTGTTCAGCATCACGTGATCAGTTCACAGTGTTCAGCATCACGTAATCATTTCACAGTGTTCAGCATCACGTGATCATTTCACAGTGTTCAGCATCACGTGATCATTTCACAGTGTTCAGCATCACGTGATCATTTCACAGTGTTCAGCATCACGTGATCATTTCACAGTGTTCAGCATCACGTGATCATTTCACAGTGTTCAGCATCACGTGATCATTTCACAGTGTTCAGTATCACGTGATAATTTCACAGTGTTCAGCATCACATGATCATTTCACAGTGTTCAGCATCACATGATCATTTCACAGTGTTCAGCATCACATGATCATTTCACAGTGTTCAGCATCGCATGATCATTTCACAGTGTTCAGCATCACATGATCATTTACAGCGTTGCATAATGCGACATGGTGAAGTGCACTAGGGATGGTCAGAAATGCCGATGTTGACAGATTACCGCTTTCAGATAAGTGTCTTTCTGATTCCTGAACAAATCGGAATTTCCGATTACCAATCTCCACAGAATGTTATTTTTTGGTTATTTTTGTCAAACAATTAGTTTTTTTTGTTTTTTTTTGTGGAAACTGATATTTTTGGTGGAAGTACGCTATTATCAGTGGCGTTCCTATCATTGGGTGCAGGGGGGTGTGGCGCACCGGGTGATTGACAGGCAAGGGGGTGTCGCCAAGCCCCCCTGGTCCCCACATCGGCAGGAAGGAGGGTAAGTTGGGACAGCCGCAGGGAGGGGGGCCAGAACCCCCGCTTTCCTCACCTGGGTCCCCTCCTTCTGCTCTGTCCCCCTCCAGAAGAGCGGCGGCGAGGAAGCGCGGTGGCTGGGCGGGCGGAGGATTACTCACCTTTAACTTCCGCGTTCCAACTGCTGGAACGCAGCGTCCCCGTTGTCACAGGTCTCCGCCTTCAATGCCGCCCACTGTGCTTCCTGATTGGCGGAAGCACAGTGGGCGCCATTGAAGGTGGAGACCTGTGATGAGGGGATGCTGCGTTCCAGCGCTTGGAACGCGGAAGCTAGAAGGTGAGTTATCCTCCGTCCACTCGGCCACCACGCCACCGCTATTCTGGAGGGGGAGAGAGCAGAAGGAGGGGACCCAGGTGAGGAAAGCGGGGGTTCTGGCCCCCCCTTCCCTGCGGCTGTCCCAACTGCTCCTCCTTCTAGCCCCTCCTTCAGCAACTATGCTGGCTACACTGGGGCCAACTCTGCTAATGGGGGCAACTTTGCTGGCTACACTGGGGGCAACTTTGCTAATGGGGGCAACTTTGCTGGCTACACTGGGGGCAACTTTGCTAATGGGGGCAACTTTGCTGGCTACACTGGGGGCAACTTTGCTAATGGGGCAACTAGGCTGGCTACACTGGGGGCATCTTTGCTAATGGGGCAACTTTGCTGGCTACACTGGGGCAACTTTGCTGGCTACACTTGGGAAAACAATGCTGGCTACACTGGGGGCAACTATGCTAATGGGGGCAACTATGCTAATGGGGCAACTACGCTGGCTACACTGGGGGGCAAGTATGCTGGCTACACTGGGGGAGGCTACACTAGCTATACTGGGGCAACTATACTAGGGCAACTATATTGCGCTTTGAGTCCTATGGGAGAAAAGCGCTTTACAAATGTTATTGTATTATTGTATTAATGTAGATTACCTATACTGGAGGCGACTGTAATAACTACCTATTCTGGGGCAACTATACTACGGACAACTATACTACCTATACTGGGGTGGGGGCAACTATAATAGCTACTTATACTGGGGCAGCTATACTGGGGGCAACTATACTAGCGGTCTATACTGGGGGCAACTTTATTACATATACTGGGGCAACTATAATACCTATACTGGGGGCACCTATACCTGGCATTACCTGCCGTGGCATGCGTAGTTTGCCGCACTTGCTCCTTTTTTTGGGGGAGGGGGGCCTTATAATACCCAGCATCGGGTGTCAAATTCCCTAGGTACGCCATTGGCTATTATGTGGAATAAGCATTTATGATCAGCAACCATGATAAACTTTTGCCTTCTCTGATTGTCCTAATACTTCCCAGTCTTCTGATTGGCCTAAAAATTAAGCCATAATCCAATTTCCAATTTTACTGATTCTCTGATTGGTCCAGTGCTCTGGAGTTTTGGTAATGTGGTATTTCTGCAGAATTCCGATGTCAGCATAACAATTTACGATGCAGAAAACAGATTTCCACTCGGAAATTCCGTGGAACTTGGTAGCTCGTCCCTAAAGTGTCCATAGAAAGTAATTAATTGTATACATACTGTATGTAGAATAATGACGAAATTCCTATTTACCTTTATACACGCCCGGCGTTTCGACTCTCTCTGCCAATGATAGAATACATGTTAATACTTTGGTCACGGAAACAGAACAGCATGGCGGAAAACCAATAGCCTATTAATACTGGGCATTGCTTTTATTGCCTCTTGTAATTCTGATTCTCAGAGGGTCCTCTTTCCTTCTGCTGGACAGCAATGTTTGATTTTGCTCCTTTTGAAAAAAGTCGATTCAGAATAAAAGCTGTAACCTATGAACATGCCTGACCAGCAGAGAGTGTCACTTTTGCATACGCAAATTCAGTGTACAGAGAATTCTCTTAGATTCAGGAAACAAACTTTATTTTAGGCCCCTTGCACGCTGCATCGCTCCGCAGTACGCTTCCCCACTGCAAGGGCCATGCAGGTTTATGGAGACTTGTATAGTACTCGCAATGCAACCAGCGTTCAGGAAGTTTCCAAATTGCTGCAATATTGATGCAAAGGCTGCAGTGCGTTATTGCATGATCCGTGTCCACTGCACAGATTATGCAGCAATGCAAGTCAATGGGCGACACAGAAAGTATACATGACAGGAACGCAGTGCAATGCCGTGTGCATGCATGGACTGATAGGAATCCCGATAAAGACAAAAGAAATACAGAGAGCCCAATATAGTGTAGTATGCAAAACAAGGGGTTGAAAATGAAAAGTATATAATGTTTATACTCACAAACGTGGGTTACCTCCTAGGTAACCACTGTATAGGCAGGTGAGGAGATTAGACCTGTCCTCACTCAGGATTAAAAGTCGCTCTCTGCAGATAAGGAAAAATGGGGATCAACCTCTCCACCAGGGGTGGATATTGGTAATATAAGAGTGGACAGAGGCACCAGCAGGATAAAAGGTTCTAAAAGGCTTAAAATCCCTCAGGAGGTGGTGGTGGACTCGCCTCCCCGAAGCAGACAAGATACTGTCAGTTTTATGACAACAGGTTTATTAATATACTCCAAAAAAAACAGTGCATCGCGTTTCATGGGTATGTTCCCGCTTCCTCAGGCAATAAACAGATAGGAGTACACAGTATAGTCTCGAGGTCTGTACAGAGGCGCTATTCGTGACCTTGAGACTATACTGTGTACTCCTATCTGTTTATTGCCTGAGGAAGCGGGAACATACCCATGAAACGCGATGCACTGTTTTTTTTGGAGTATATTAATAAACCTGTTGTCATAAAACTGACGGTATCTTGTCTGCTTCGGGGAAACGAGTCCACCACCACCTCCTGAGGGATTTAAAGCCTTTTAAAACCTTTTATTCTGCTGGCGCCTCTGTCCACTCTTATGATAGGAATCCCAGTGACGTACTTCCTGCCAGCAGGGAGTACATCACTAGCTGGGGGCGGGCCTATGCATATGACCCTGTCACCACACAAGGTCATATAAAGCCTAATTTCTGCAGTGCGATGCGGTGCTCACACCACATCACATTGTAAACCTCAGGTGTGCCTAAAAGGAAACCAGAGTTGTAATGAAAGGGTCACCTTGTACTTACCTGGAGCTTCTTCCAGCCCTCATAGTCGTGTAGGTCATTTACCGATCCAATGTACGGCCCAATAAATCTGGGACTAAGTCACATACTACTGCACAAGCCCTGACCAGGCGGTGTGCCTCCTTGATCACACTCCCATGCAGTGACGTAGCTAAGGAGCTGTGGGCCCCGATGCAAGTTTTACAATGGGGCCCCCCAAGCACTCTATACATAATAATTGATACGGCGCACAAAGACCTGGCAATGGCAACTACAGTGTCAGAGGTGCAAGAAGGGGATGGGAAATAGCTTGTTAATGATTACCACTGTTCAAAGTATCTATAGAAGTGATTATTATGAGCACAGGACCAATAGAGAGCTAATACTGAAGTTCAGGTAGGGCCCTACGGGGTCCCTTTGGCCCAAGGGCCCTGATGCAGTCGCAACCTCTGCAACCCCTACTGCTACGCCCCTGCTCCCATGGCCGGGAGCAATCTGCACATACATGGTAATAAGTCTTAATGAACTGCGCATGCACAAAATGCTTCCAGATACGGGAGCCCAAACAAGGAAGTGTGCCACTGAGTCAGCACATAGCCAAGTTGCAGACTTTAAGGGAACATGGAGGACAGCGAGGGACCTACAAGACATCGAGGGCTGGAAGAAGTCCCAGGTCAGTAAAAGGGGACACTTTCATTGCGACTTGAGTATACTTTAAAAAAACACACACTTTAAGCTTAATATCCAGGTCTTTCTCCACACACGGAACAGCTAATGGCATCATAAAAAAAAAAGGTCGTAAAACAATAGTTTGAATAGTGACATGAAAGAGTCAAATGATACACCAGTCTTGAATATACGTATAGTATCTGTGTTAAGGGGCCCATACACCTAACGATTTTCCCGCCGATATACAGCAGATTCGATCACTGTGATCGAATCTGCTGTGAAATCGTTGCGCAAACGCTGACAGAACGATCGATTTCCGTCCGAAATCAATCGCTCCCATCGATCCGTCCATGCGGAAGATTTTGCTCGATCGTCGGCGGGTCGGGAGTGCATCGATAGCAGCGTTCGAATGTCCGACGATTGACGCTAGCGGCTATACATTACCTGCTCCGCCGGCGCGAGTCCCCTGGTCTCCGCTGTCGTCTTCTCCGCTGGGTTCCTGACCGGCTGGCTTCACTTACTTCCTGTCCTGACAGGAAGTTTAAACAGTAGAGCGCCCTTTACTGTTTAAACTTCCCCGGACAGGAAGAAGTAAAGCCAGCCGGTGTGGAACCCAGAATCCAGCGGAGGAGCAGCGGTGACAGCCTGGACTTGCGCCGGCCGGATCAGGTAATGTATAGCTGGAGTGGGGCAGCAGCAGCGGCAGCTCCACAGATTGTGATCGGTTTCAGGCTGAAATCGATTCACAATCTGTTTGCAGTAAAGGTGGCCATACGATCCCTCTCTGATCAGATTCGATCAGAGAGGGATCTATCTGTTGGTCGATCTGATGGCAAATCGAACAGTGTATGGCCACCTGTAGGGGGTTAAATACTTTGAATCTGCTTATGTATTAGAAAGATACAAATTTTATATTCTTATGTTTAAGCCCAATGTAAAATAACCAACAAAGTCTACTGGTCATACCAGTGTTTAATTAATTCTGTCAATTAGAGCAAGAGAAGATAATTTCTCAGAAGCCAAACAAGAGATGATATTAATGTTTGATACCTCCCTGGTGGAAAATATGAGTGGATAACAGCTTTAGAACTATGCATCTTGTAAATGTAATTCAGTGGAAATGAAGCAAGACTTTAGAAACCGTTTCTAACCACCCTGGCGTTCTATTTAAATTGCCAGGGTGGTGGCGGCAGGGTTTTTTCCATGTCATTTTTTTTTTTCATTTTGGCAGCATGAAAGCCCACTAGAGGGCGCACATGCTGCGCCCTTCTGATCGCTTTCAGCGATCACAAGTAACAAGAAATCCTGCGGAGAGCGGGATTTCTTGTGGGGCTTACCCCGTCACCATGGTGACGATCGGGATGACGTCATGGACGTCAGTCGACGTCCTGACGTCAGACGCCTAAGATCCAGCCCTTTGCGCTGCCCGAAAGTGTTCGGTCCGGGCAGCGCAGGGCTCTGGCGGGGGCCTCTTCCCCCACTGCGTGCGGGCGATCGCCGCTGAGCGGCAGTGACCGAAGACCACACGCAGCTAGCAAATTGCTAGCTGCGTGTGGCGCAGTTTATTTCAAGTAAATCGGCCCAGCAGATATCAGCCTCGGCGGCTATGGACGAGCTGTGCTCGTCCATACCGCCAGGACGGTTAATGTAACACTGAAGCGACTGTGAAAAAAACCCTCACCTATGGAGTTGGACGGCTCTGGATGTCATAGGGCCTTCCCAGTCCTCTCTCAGCGCCCTTGCTACCCTCACCCCCCGCCAATTTTTTTTTTCAATTTTTTTAATCTGCTGACTCCTCAATCAATTTCAGTGCATCTTGTTTTGGGGCTTTGGAATTAACTGGAAAAGGAAGCCAAGATGACTGCCAAAACTTATTAATTGTATTCTAATTCCAATTTGGACTTTGAATTGTATGGACAGGAAGCAGAAGAAACCAGAATATGTGCATTCTGATGATCTCTTATGTAAAAATGTTAAGGTTCTGTGGCAGAAACATACATATTTTGTGGCTCTTCATACAGCCTTCTTCATGGATTTAGTGCCAGATTTCCAGAGAACTCCTCCCATCTGTAAAGGCGGGACTCATCCAATAGCAGAAGAATATGCTAATTGTTAAGAGTGCCAGGAGGAGGTTCTTACTCCTTGACCTTTCAAAATTTGCATATGGGCCTCTAGAAGTGTACCTGAGGCAAGGGGAAGGGGGTAGATTTTTACTTACCTGGGCCTTCCTCCCTATAGCTCGTCAGCTACCTCAATGTTCTCCCAGTCCTCTCTGTTTTTGCTGCTGACAACCCTCTAAAGTCCACAATTCAGCTGAGTTGCGAACTAATGCGCATGCCCAGTCTTGGCTGTGCGGTGCACCCAACTGTGTTCCCATAGCCAGGAGCATTTTGCGCATGCCAAGTTTGTCAAGACTGATTGCGCTTGTGCAATACGCTCCCGGCTACAGGAGCACAAACGGTTGGTGTGCATGACCGGGACCACACATGTGTAGTAGTCTGTGACCCAACTGGTTCCCGGACTTCACAGGAGCACAACGGAAGGGACCAGAATGACAGTGAGGGATCCAGCGGACTACAGCAGGCAGGAGGAAGCCACAGGTAAGTATCTTTTCCCCCTTTTGTCTCAGGTTTACTTGAATTTAATGGAGAACTTACTTGTCCAAAGGGAAAACTCAACGTATTTCTGCTTTGCCTCATTACATCTATTGCAGTCTGTGGAACCACTGATTTACACAAGCAGTTTTCTCTTCAGATAACATCTGATGATTAAAATCATCATCACATGATCCGTTCACACTGTTCAGCTTCACAGTATTGCATAATCTGACATGGAAAAGTGCAAATGGAAAGTCATTCATTGTATCCATACATAAAATAATAACTAAATGACTATTTACCAGGTGGGGGAGCGGTCGTTGCTGGTGCCTCTGCCAATGATAGAATACATGTTAATACTTTTTGGTCACGGAAACAGAAAACAGCATGGCGGAGACAGCTGGGACAAGGGCCTCCAGCACCCAAGGCTGAGACACCAAAGTGCGCCCCTCTATCCCTCCCACCCCAGCCGTCACACACTGATTGCTATAAGACTAAAAAGCGCCACAGGGCCCACAACCTCCCCAACACCTTAATATCTAGTTATCTGGCTTGCAGTCACTGCCATGTATCCCCTTTACTTATTTCTTTCTGCTTCATACACAATTAGGAATGACAGCTGAATAAATTGTGTGCCCCCTCCTACACTGCGCCCTGAGGCTGGAGCCTCTCCAGCCTATGCCTCGGCCCGGCCCTGGGCAGAAAACCAATAGCCTATTAATACTGGGCATTGCTTTTATAGCATCTTGTAATTCTGATGTTTAGAGAGTCCTCTTTCCTCCTGCTGGACAGCGATGTTTCATTTCGCTCCTTTTGAAAAAGGTAGATTTAGAGTTAAAGCTATAACCTATGAACAACATGCCTGACCAGCATACGCAAATTCAGTGTGCAGAGAATTCCCTTAGATTCAGGAAACAACCGTAATCTTTAGCTTATGTGCCTTGTGCGCTGAATCGCTCGGCGCTTCCCCACATAGTTACATAGTTACATAGTTACATAGGTTGAAAAAAGACATACGTCCATCGAGTTCAACCAGTACAAACTGCAATTGCCATGCAAGTTTATGGAGACAGTGGTGTTGCTAGGGCAAACCATTTGTAGCACATGCCCCGGTTCCAAATTGGAGTGCCCCGATCCTTCCGCAGGGACTATATGAAGTCAGTGGGGTCAACTTTGACCCTCCACATCACAGTCAGCAGGCACATTATAGCCAATTAAGCTACATTCCCTCCTGGAGCCCCAACCCCCTTATAAAAGGCAGGCAGAAGGCAGGTAGGCATTGGACTCACTTGTGTGCCTGCAGTAATTAGAGAGGGGATATAGCTGCTGCAGACTCTCATAGGGAAAGCTTTGTTAGACTCTTGTCAGGGCAGGTACATTACTTACACAGCCCATTGGGTCAACCTGGTGACCGATGGTAAGCAGGGAGTCGGTCCCCACACAGCATACACAGCATCTCTGCCTGCAGGCCGCTTGACTACCTTCTCCGCCACCACCAACAGGGTCCAGGACGCCAGGTGGATTCCTTGTCGCTAACAAAAATAATAAAAACATTTTCTGGTGCGTGTACATGCCTGCCTAATTTTTCTGGCTGCACTGCAACTGCAACAACAAAACAAAAAGGCATGTACATGTGTCAACTCCCATTTGTGATCGTTACCTTGCTGCGGTGAAGGGGCTTGCGTAATACAATGAAGCAATGACCGCCGGCTATATGAGTGTGACGGGGGGGGTGGGGTGGGGGGGGGGTAGGGTTATACCCAAGATAATAAGGTCATTGCTTCATTGCGGACAGAACAACATTTGATCAGTTGGACAGTCACTGTTGTTCTATCATTGAGCTACCACAGCCCGGCGACCATATGGGCTTGAAAATTGCCATGGCTTGCACTCTCGCCATGGTGCACACCAGTCCAGCAAGGCCGTCACTACACAAACAGCTGTTTGCGGTGGGTTACACAGTGAGTTTAGTGTGAAGCAGTACACTAATTACACTACCTGATTGATGTATACACATGCAAGATGTTTTAAAGCACTTTATGCCTGCAATTTAGCATTGCAATGTGATTTCTGCCCTTAACCTCCTTGGCGGTAACCCCGTGTGTGACACGGGGTAAGCCGCCGGAGGGTGCCGTTTAGGCCCTGCTGGGCCGATTTACATAATTTTTTTTTGCTACACGCAGCTAGCACTTAGCTAGCTGCGTGTGCATAACGATCGCTGCAGCTACCCGCCGATTCGCCGCTATCCGCCACGCCGCACCGCCCCCCCCCCCCCCTCCCCAGACCCCTTTCGCTGCCTGGCGAATCAGTGCCAGGCAGCATTGAGGGGTGGATCGGAACACCCGCTGACGTCACGATGTCGATGACGTCATCGCGATCGTCGCCATGGTGATGGGGAAGCCCATACAGGGGATCCCGTTCAGAACGGGATTCCCTGCAGGGTAACAGCGCCGGCGGCGATCGGAGGGGTGGGAGGGATAGCGAAGGGAAGGGGGAAGCATTTAGCTAGCGCTAGGCTAGCTACATGCTTTAAAAAAAAAAAAAATTAAAGTGCTGCGCTGCCCTCTGCCAGATTTATTGTACCACCAGGGAGGTTAAAACGCTGCTGTGGGTCACATCCAGATTTTTCCCCGGGACTTTTGGCATGTATCCCACTCCGCCATGCAAAACTCCAGGTGTTAGACCCCTTGAAACATCTTTTCCTTCCCTTTTATGGCCAACAAATGTTTGTAGTTTTCAAAGTTCGCCTCCCCATTGAAATCTATTGCGGTTCGCAAAGTTCGCACGAACCCAAACTTTTGCAGAAGTTCGCATTTCGAGGTTCACGAGCCTAAAATCGAAGGTTCGAGCCATCTCTATTTATAACTGTGGAGCAGATTCTTGCCTTACCTGTTATGATCAAGTTACAATCCTTGGTAGGTCCATATGGTCCCTTAAAGCGTATGCAGTAGTTAGTGTTCTTGGTATTCAGAAAGGTGAGGTTCACTTCATTGCCTTCGTATGTTAGATGTATATCATTAATTTGTTTAGCATAGCTTTCGTTTCCAGTTACATTAAAGTTTACAGTGTTGGATGAAGATGGATTCCCACAGAGTTTACTGGTATCTTCTGTAGGAATTCGCACAGATATTTGAGTAAGGCATTTTAAATTGCTACAGGTATACTGCCTGTTTTCATCTGTGGTTTTAGGACAATGGCAGAATTCGTCAAGTGCTGGGTAAGGAAAATAAGCAAACAAAAAATTAGATTATTATGACAACTACTCCCTTTACATAAAACTGTGTACAGACTTCAGGCAAAGCACTCCCCAATACAGCCCTATAGGGTCCATTCACAATAGAGCATTTTGCTGGTGATTTCGGCAAAATGCTCAAACGCTAGCGCTTTTGTAATTGTATTTAAACCCTATGGGCTCGTTCTTACTTGGGCGATTTGCAGTAATCGCCACAAATCGCAAAGCGTCGCCTGCACCATTTTCAGGTGATTTCCCGGCGATCGCGTTTCAGTGCTATAGAAGCTCTAAACGCGATTGCGGAAAAATCGCCGCAGTGTTCAGTGATTTTTCCACTGAAAAATGACTCACGCAAAACAACGCTTGCGCTTTCAAGTGTGAATGGGGCCTAATTGTAGTGTTGTGAAGAATACAATAAGAAATCCTGGTGGCAAATTCAGAGATGATTTTGCTGGGGATTCATTAGACAAGACACAGAACATTCCTTTTTTTGTATAACGCTTTCCTCCTGTCAGACTCAAAGTGCTTGTGAGGCAGCCACTAGTGCGCACTCAGTGCAGTAGCAGTGTTAGGCCGGAGCTGCAGCCACTAGAGCGCACTCAGTAGGCCGTAGCAGTGTTAGGCCGGAGCTGCAGCCACTAGGGGGCGCTCTATAGGCAGTAGCAGTGTTAGGCCGGAGCTGCAGCCACTAGAGCGCACTCAGTAGGCAGTAGCAGCGTTAGGCCGGAGCTGCAGCCACTAGGGGGCGCTCTATAGGCAGTAGCAGTGTTGAGCCGGAGCTGCAGCCACTAGAGCGCACGCAGTAGGCAGTAGCAGTTTTAGGCCGGAGCTGCAGCCACTAGAGCGCACTCAGTAGGCAGTAGCAGTGTTAGACCGGAGCTGCAGCCACTAGAGCGCACTCAGTGAGCAGTAGCAGTGTTAGGCCAGAGCTGCAGCCACTAGAGCGCACTCAGTGAGCAGTAGCAGTGTTAGGCCAGAGCTGCAGCCACTAGTGCGCACTCAGTGCAGTAGCAGTGTTAGGGAATCTTGCCCAAAGAACTCCTTACTGAATAGGTGCTGGCTTGCTGAATAGGCAGAGAGCCATCAACCATTACACTATCCAGCCACCACATATTGCGCTTTTCTCTAGTTGGACTCTAAGCACCGGAGTTCCAGCCACTAGGAGGCGCTCTATAGGCAGCAGCAGTGTTAACCTCCTTGGCGGTAATCCCGAGCTAGGGTCGGGGTGGAAAACCGCAGCAAAGAGCGGAGATCCGACCTCTGCTCGGGGTAGCCGCCGGAGGCTGAATGCAGAGCAATGCCTGCAGCGGGAGCGTTTCTACATACCTCCCGGGGATCCTGACGTCGGCCGGCATTCTTTTTCCTCTCCTCCGGGGCCCTGCTTCCTCCTGGTGAGATTGCCATGATCGTCATGACGACAGCCGGCAATTTCACTTTAGAGTTGCAGCGCCACCCAGAGGATGGAGGTCTAGCTGCAGCGCTGGAGCCAGGGAGGTGAGTGATTGCTGGGCTGCTGCAGATCTCCCCGGCAGCATGATTTTTTTCCAGGTTTTGGGGTCTGAAAGGGTGCAAAAAAATTGCAGCGCTTTTAGACCCTAAAATCTGGAAAGAATCAGACCGCCAAGGGGGTTAAGGAGTGTAGCCCAAGGACTCCTTACTGAATAGGTGCTGGCTTACTGAACAGGAAGAGCCAAGATTTGAACCCAGGTCTCCTGTGTCAGAGGAAGAGTGCTCAACTTGTACCCTGTTCAGCCACATTACTATAAGGCTTGGTTCCCACTTGTGTAGAAAACATGCCCGTTACGTACGTTTTTTAGACCTCCACTCAATGCAGGAAGCGGATCCTATTGTTAAAAATAAGATCCACTTCCACTTGTTAAAATAATGGATCTTGAGCCCAGAATCCTGGCCTGCTGCATCTTTCCTGAAGAGCAGATGTGTTGCCCATAGTCACCTATAGGGCAATGCATCCACCCCCCAGACGCAACGTGAAAACTGAGTGGAGTGGCCACTGAATTGGTCTGCTCCGATCCGAATGGGAGCGTTACACAGAGAGCCCCGGCAAAAAGCACCTTTGAATCTGCTATCATGGGTCCCCATTGGTCCACTAAATTAGCAAATGCCCAGGGAGGATTCCCATTGGTTCAGACTGCGGAGCCCTAGTGGAAGGTATAAAGATGCTTAATAGTGAGGCAGAGTCCAAGAGGGGAGCGGAGTTGCAGTGGGCGGTTCCAACAGTGTCTCTGCTGAGTGGTCAATGTGCAATGATGCCCAGCAGTGCTGTGGCAGGGAGTGGCATTGCAGGAGCTGGGTCTGATGGGGCCAGGGGTGCCCGGCAAAGGTTTGATGGGAAGTGGTGGTAGCCTGATGAGAAGTGAAAGCTGGAGTTGGGGGGCGGGGCACCTTTCAGTCAAGAATACAGAAGAAAGAAAAAACAGAAGAAAAGAAGGTGACTTGGAAAGAAAGAATATATATATATATATTTCATTAATAAAGGTTTTTATTATTAATACTAAATAGGTAAAGGGGGTCATTTTGATGAAAGGGTAAAGAAAGTGGATCTGGGGTATCCTTATTAGAAGATACTCCCATGTGGGACAGGTAATTATGGCGCAAACTCTGAACTGGTCATTACGGCGGCGCTATAGACCATAATGATATGCCGGCACCACTATTGCTCCCCCAGATGTTATTTCATTATTACTCGCGCTCCCTGCTGTTAGAGAGAATCAAAGTGTGCTACTACACATATGCTCTTAAAAAACTTTAAGGCTGGTTTCACAGTGGGACGTTAGAGGCGCACGTTAGAGCAGCCTGTAACGCAGCCCACCGCACAGTAATGAAAAATCAATGGGCTGTTCACAGTGCCCACGTTGCGTTACAGTGTAACGCTGCGCCATAACACAACGTACTGCATGCAGTACTTTACACGCGGCAGAGCCGCGTTAGACTGCTTGCACATGCTCAGTGAAGTTGGGGAGGAGTGGAGAGCGGCCGGGCACATGGCTAATTAATATTCACTGCACTCAGTGACGTGCAGTGTTTACTTCTTGGAGCGGCCGCTCTGTGCGGCGATTGGCCGGGCGGGACCACGTGATGCCGCATGTGTCCAAGAGTACGCATCACGGCATCACTGACACCAGAGTGAGCTGCACAACGCGGCTCACTCCGACGTCCACACCAGAGAGCACCAGGCGTTGCGTTTGGGGCACGTTATGCGACCTTAACGTCCCCTCTAACGCAACGTCCTGGTGTGAAACCAGCCTAAGGGATGCTGCATTGATTGGCTTAGAAGTAGGGGTGCTCATTAGGAATCCGATCACAAATTGGCATTTCCGATGGGAATTCAGAAAACGGAAAATGGAAATCCGAATTCCGTGAAAATCCGATTAACTGCAACTTGTTGATTTAAGCCCAGTCACAGAATTCGGAAGCAATGGACCAATCAAAGTATGCAGAATTTTTCTGCAAACCTCGGATCACTTCGATAATTTTAGACCAATCACAAGACTGATTTTCCATTTTCCCAATTTCCATGTTTCCATTTGTTTGTTGTTTGTTTTTTATTCTGACACAAAAAAAAATCACTAGTAAAATTACTCGGAAATCTGAAAAATTTAAAATTGGAAATCAAAAAAATACAGAAATTGGCATGGGTAGAAATCGGAATTTCCGTGGAATCGGAAATGGGCATTTCTGACCATCTCTACTTAGCTTGGCTGGATAGTGTAAGGGCCGGTTCACATTACAAAACGCGGACGGCCACGCATGCGAACGCACGCCATCCGCGTTTGTATGCGTTGCGTGGCTGAAACCCATCACTGAAAAGTGAATGGGACAGCCGTGCGTTTTTGCAAAATCTGCATACAGCAATGCGTTCCCGGACCGCACTGGTCCGGAACGCATGCGGTGTGAACATCAGACAGTGCACTCTATGCACTGTCTGATGTCGTGCGCGTCTGCCTCCTGCACGCGTTTCCAAAACGCGGCTGGAAACGCGTGCAGTCTGAACTGCCCTAATGGTTAAGGGCTCCGCCTCGGACATGGGAGACGTGGGTTCGAATCTCGGCTCTGCCTGTTCAGTAAGCCAGCACCTATTCAGTAGGAGACCTTAGGCAAGTCTCCCTAACACTGCTTCTGCCAATAGAGCGCGTCCTAGTGGCTGCAGCTCTGGTGCTTTGAGTCCGCCAGGAGAAAAGCGCGATATAAGTGTTTGTCTTTGTCTTTTTTTTTTTTTTTTTTAGAAGGCGGAAATGTAAGAAGATGTTATGCAGCATAGAATACATTGGAATACAGGTAGTGGTTAGGTGCGTTAACCCTTCATGAGTCCATCACATACCTCGCTCTCGCCTCCTGCACACTGTAGGGCGTTCCCGCTCATACCTAGCGGTAACTGGGGGGCTTATAATGGAATCTGGGAGCCCCATTTAATAAAGGAACCTTCAGATATCCAACCCTTCCAGGTAAATAGGAGTAGAGATTTACTTTACATTTATTGTAAAGTACAATAAAATAATTTAATTTAAGAAAAAAAAAAAACATGGTATCTGTGTTCTTTCTCCTGATGTCATCTTTGTCTCTGTGTACTTCTTTCTTTTTGCTTAATGTGGAAACACGAGGTGAAAATAATCTGATAAGATAAAAAAAAAAAATTCTTCTCCTAAAAAATGACTTTTTTGGATATCTCAAAGTTATATTTTTAAATCTACTTTTTAAGCTTTTACGGTTTCATTATCTCTGCTCAATGACACATGCATTGAAGTATGTCAGAGCTAAAATCTATAAACTATTGACTATTTTTATCTCTTTTCTGCTTTCAGAAGCCAAGAAAGTGTTTTATGTTTTTATGGTTTGTGGTAATTCCTAATCAGAGAGAGCTCCGCTATAGTCTGACCTGGGCTAGACCAGATAGAAACTGTCACTTACATACCTGATATTTAACTCTTTCAGGCAGAGAAAGAAAAAAAGGAACACAGCCTAGTTATTTGTGTGCTAGGCACTGTACATACACATGTTTATCTCATCATGTGACATGTCACCTCATGTATCCTTTAAAGATCTGTCACCTACTTGGCACTTCCAGTTTGTTATACTGCCACTCGCCACCATTGCAATGCTGGGCACCCGTAGACGCACTGCCAAGGGTCAGCTGCTTACCACAGCCACAGCCCCGGGACCCTGACACTTCCCACATCTGTCCTGTTACTCATTACCATTAAATGCCAGGCAACCCAACACTCTCCTGACCTCTGTGCACCTTTGCCAGGCTCCCCTGGCACTGACACTTCTCACTGCACTGACCCACCAGGAGAACTGGTACAGTCGCCATGCATCACCCTATTACACTGCAAGATAGGAGGCCTGGCAAAATACATCTTAAACCATTTCAGCCCGTGGGGTTTTTTCACCTTATGCATCAGAGCAATTTTCACCTCCCATTCATTCGCTAATAACTTTAGCACTACTTATCACAATTTATTGATCTATATCTTGTTTTTTCCGACACTAATTAGGCTTTCTTTGGGTGGTACATTTTGCTAATTTGGGTAATATTTTGGTGTGGGAAATAAACAGTTAATTTTTAATGTTATTATATGTGTAAATTGTAATGTAAAAAATATGTAAATGTAGTTTTGCTATTTGGCCACAAGATGGCCACCTTCAGTTATTTTTTTCTCCTTGTGTTTCCGGAAGCACAAGGAGGACGCGGAAATGTTTACGTGCAAAAAGACTGAAGCCTCTTGTAAGAGCGCTTCGGTTTTTCTGCTGGGGACACTGATCGGTGATCGGGAACCATGTTCCCGTTCACTGTTCCCAGGGCTACCAGGGGGCAGCAAGGGAGTGCGCCGAAGCGCGGCACCGCAGCAGAGCAGCCGCCCGCACGTGAGCTTCAAGTCTGGGCGGCAGAAATGGTTAAAGCTTTCCATTGGTTCACCGACTGGATCAAACATTCTCAGAATCATTTAAAGGACAACTGAAGTGAGAGGGATTTGGAGGCTGCCATATTAGTTTCCTTTTAAGCAATACCAGTTGCCTGTCAGCCCTGCTAATCCTCTGCCTCTATTACTTTTAGCCATAGACCCTGAACATGCATGCAGCAGATCAGGTGTTTCTGACATTTTCAGATCTGACAAGATTAGCTGCATGCTTGTTTCTGGTGTGATTCAGACACTACTGCAGCCAAATAGACCAGCAGCGCTGCTAGGCAACTGGTATTGTTTAACCTCCTTAGCGGTTATCATGAGTCCAGCTCGGGGAGAAAAAAAAACAAGCTAGGAGCGGTTATCCCAAGCTTACCTCATGGTAGCCGCCGGGAGGTCTATGCAGAACAATGCGCGCAGTGGGCGGTTTTACTCACAATGCGCGCAGCGGGCCTTTATCACTCACCTCCCGGGGGATCCCGATCTCGACCTCCATTCTTTTTCCTCTCCTCTGAGGCTCTGCTTCATCCTGGTGAGATCACCCTTTGTCGTCATGATGACAGTCGGAAGTCTCACTATGGGTGTACAGCACCACCCGGAGGACAGAGGGAGAACTGCAGCGTTGGATCCCAGGGAGGTTAGTGAGTGCTGGGGCTGTTGCAGATCTCTCTGCGGTATGATTTTTTTTCCAGGTTTTAGGGTCTAAAAGCATGCTAAAAAATTGCACAAAGGTACAGAGAAATTCTTGCCTTTGCCAACGACAAGAGATAAGCAAGTTTCTTCTGCTCTCTGCCATAAAAACAAACAATTGTATGGATAGGGAGTACTTGGGAATGCTTTCAAATATTCCTTTACATAACTAAAAGGAGTTGCTGCAATTTTAGTTTTGGGAGTATGATCAAATTTTAAGTATAGATTCAATGAGTACATACAGTATAATACAATACAATACAATAAATTATGATGTGACCCTCCATAGTGTCCTTAAGCTGCAGGGAAAAAGTTGCTAGACATGCTTTCTTTTCTGGTCTGTTTTCTTTCTGCAGACCCTATGGTCACCCTTTAGGGATTGTTGCACAACCAGCACAAATGCCTTTTATATTGTCTTCTAATCTATATTTAGCCTTCACCTGCGGATTTACCTGCCTATTTTGTACTTAATTATATAGGATATAGAATTATAGAATACTTAAAATTAATAGACGACATCTGAAGTCACCGGACGCAGTGATTGGTCGGCGTGTTTGTACTGTTTGAACTAGCGGCAGTGCTTTTGGGTTCGGAAGCGGGGAGGAATCTGTTTGTGGCTGGCACACTAGAGCATATGGCTGACTACTATCCCCCAGTCCTAGGCACATGCAGGCCGTTTTTGTACATCAGCTTAACGCTGTTTTTAGTAAAAAAAAAAATTTTTAATAAACTTGGGAAACAATCCCTGGTACTTGTACACTATGTGAAGCGTTTCATTTCTCTGGAGGTGACATTAACTGGCCAGTGAAAAGTAGCTCAGCAGTGGAGAGTGCCCAGCAGCAGAGGTTGCTGGAGAGGCTGAGGAGTGGCCTATACCCCTGATGTGCTATCGGGCCGGGCTTGGCCGCTCAATCTGGCGAGTCCTTTCACATTGGGGGAGAGATATTGCTGCCCTGATACAGGTCTTCCTCACTAAAGATGAAGTGCAACATCTTCTACAGTAGAGACTGAACTTGAGCGTTTAACCACTACATTTATAAAATTAATAGAAAGTATGATGCGTATGCTGGTACCCATAGCTCCCAACTCTTTCGGAGGGACAGTCCCTCTTTGGAAGCCCCGTCCCTCTGTCCTTCTTTCCTCCTCATTTGTCCCTCTTTCTATGTAAATATATATATTTCTCAACTAAAAAATGTGTTTAATTGACTCAACTTTATTCCCATCATTTAAATTGATATAATACTAATTTTAAAATGTTAAAATGAAGGAAAATGAACCAGGATAGAAAGGACCAGTGGGGTTTGAATTCTAACAATATATTTTTCTTATGAAATCTTTACGGTATGCGTGACTAGGGGTGTGACAGGGCGTGATCAGGGGTGTGGCAGGGGCGTGGCTAAAGTGTCCCTCTTTCTCATCTCAAAAAGTTGGGAGGTGTGCTGGTACCCCTTATGCTACTTTATACTATTTACTTAATTGTATGTTGTTCTTTATGCCTAATTGTACCTGCATAATATTATGCTGATTGCTTACAGAGAACCTGAAGGGAAAAGAAATGCCCAGTTTGGGTACTTACCTTGGGAGAGGCATCCTCCTCCTCACCGTTCCAGTGCTGAGACCTCTGCAAGCGGCACTGCACAGCTAGCACGGAACCGAACAGGCTCGGCATTTCCCACCAAACGCGAATGGCAGTTCCATACTACTGCACAGTTACATGTCGTCTTGTGCCTCCGTAGTGCAGCAACATCCGTGCTTGTATGGGAGTACGACTTCGAGGGTCCCGCCACTGGAATGACGGAAGGGATGGAGGATGCCTCTGGAGGATCGAGACGTTTTCCACTACCGTGAGAAGTATCTAAATCCCTTTATTTTTATTCTCTTTTTTTTTTTTTAAAGAGGAACTTTAATCTTGGCTTGAACTTCATCCCAATCAGTAGCTGATACCCCTTTTCACATAAGAAATCTATTCCTTTCCCCAAACAGATCATCGGGGTGTTAGTGGGTGTGTTTATAGATGATTGTGGTGGGTGCTGACACTGATTATCATAATTTCTTGAACTCTATAATATGGCTCCCCACGTCTGTCACTGGGGTGAATGCTCCCGATAGAATGGGAGATGGGATCAGCTGCTGCCTTTTGTGTTTCAGTCTACAGTGTCACACTCTATTTAAAGCCTCTTTTATTATTGTATTGACTTAATCACTACTTATTTATGGCTGTCTTTTTTTTGGGGGGGGGGGGGGGGTTTGTTTTGTTTTTGTTTTTATTACCATCAAGAAGAGGGAGTTTTTTTTCCACACTTGGAATCCATTCCACCCCATACCCCCCCACCCCAGTCTGTATTAAGGTATATTAATTGGAATGAATAATATAAGACTCTAAACTACTTACGGGGACAGTTGTCTGAACTGGTGGAAGCAAATAGGATAGCGATATGGCAGAAGAAGAATATCCAGCATATGAAGAAGGTATTTTGTCTGCACATTTTCTTTGAAAAACGAAAGTGACTCGCTGGTGCCTGGCGGCAAAGAGTTCAGTCTATAGTAATAAAAACAAAAAACATAAATACAAATAATGGGGATAGATAGATAGATAGATAGATAGATAGATAGATAGATAGATAGATAGAACATGGACAGGTAGAAAGAAACAATACACAGTAATGAGTTGACTTTTCTAATAAATTAGCCGTCCCCACCACACATACATGTAATAAAGGCACCTGGTAAAAAAGGACGTTGGAGAATGTTGGTAGTAGAATATCGGTACAAATAGCAATATGTTACAACTTAATATGGATAGTAAAATAACGGTAATCTATACTTTGACCCAACCTAACCCAACTCTCACACAGAGCACTCCCTCTACCCATACCTAACTCTAATTCCCCCCTGGTGGTACCTAACCTTAACCCCACAGTGCCTAACTTTAACCCTCCCTGGTGCCTAACCTTAACCCCTAAGGACCCTCCCCACCCCTAACACTAATTTCCCCTATTTCCTAAACCCCAATATTTTCACTGCTACAGGTAGCACTGTTAAAAGCGTCAGTAGCTATAAACATTGAATAGCAGCTGTAAATAGCTAAATAGTGGTTATAAGTGGCTAAAACAGAAAATAACGGATAGAAGTAGCTAACCCCCGCTAATCGCAGCTTTTAATGGTGCCATTTTTAACAAGGCGCCTCAGGTACAATTTCTAACTGCTTTGCCTCACCACACCAAGCGTAAATAGTTATTTTACTGTAGATAACATTTTCCAACTACTGTATACATTTTTCCAGAGTGTAACAAATAGTATTGAGGGAACCTGGTGAAAATTGGTGTATCCAGATGCAAACGCACGGCTGGAAACATGTTCGCCATTTGGTGCAAACACTAGTGGACATGCAACTGTGAATGCACACTAGAGCTCGCTTCTAAGTGGCCATCTCATCCCAGCTAACCTTAGTTTAAAGTCCACATTACAAGTGTCATGATCATGTGCACAAGCAGGATGGGATCACAGCAAATCAGAGCTTTGAAAATCTATCAGCTGATCAAACAAATCATATCATCCTGCCCAGCTTCGCTTGCCTCAGGCACCTCATAAACTGCACCAACAGCAGGTACTTCATCCTCCTCCTCACACCTTACATCCATAGTGTCGCCTAACTCAGACATATGAGGTGGTGTAACTTGCTTAGCGCCTTCATCTTGTAACAATAATGGCTGTGAATCAACGATTTCCCCACCAAATAACTCCTGCGAACTGTCAAATGCAGTGGATGTGGTACTTGGAGTAGTGCTGGTGGCTGCGGAAGATGAGGTGTTCTGTGTTAAATAGTCAACCACATCCTGATAATCTTGGAAGTTGATGGGACGTGCCTTCTTCTGAGCACTGTACTTTGGTCCAAGGCCGCACGAAATCACATCAGCATGACCTCGCACAGACCTGCCGTGTGGCCTTGCTCTGGGTCTGCCTCTACCTGTTTTGTCCATTTTGTCCATATCGGGGGGGGGGGGGGGGGTGAAGTGAAAGGTGTGCACTGCCTTGAGTAATACAATATGCAGTCACACAGGTGCAGATAACAGGTATGCACGGAGTGCTATATCACACTGCGTGCACTCACATAGGTAGGTGGGTGCACTGAACACAACAGGTAGGTATATGCAGTGATGGTATTACAAATGTGCACCCATCACACATACACACAGGTACCGGACAGGCACAGTGACACTGCGTGCGCTCACGTAGGTGGGTGGGTGCACTGAAGTGAACAACAGGTAGTAGGTATAAGCAGTGATGGTTATTACAATGTGCACCTGTCACACACAGGCAGGTACCGGACAGGCATAGTGACACTGCGTGCGCTCACATAGGTGGGTGGGTGCACTGACTGAAGTGTACAACAGGTAGGTATATGCAGTGATGGTATTACAAATGTGCACCCATCACACATACACACAGGTACCGAGCAGGTACAGTGACACTGTGTGCGCTCACATAGGTAGGTAGGTGCACTGAAGTGAACAACATGTAGTAGGTATATGCAGTGATGGTTATTACAATGTGCACCTGTCACGCACAGACAGGTAACGGACAGGCACAGTGACACTGCGTGCGCTCACGTAGGTGGGTGGGTGCACTGAAGTGAACAACAGGTAGTAGGTATATGCAGTGATGGTTATTACAATGTGCACCTGTCACACACAGACAGGTACCGGACAGGCACAGTGACACTGCGTGCGCTCACGTATGTGGGTGGGTGCACTGAAGTGAACAACAGGTAGTAGGTATATGCAGTGATGGTTATTACAATGTGCAGCTGTCACACACACAGGTAGTCTCAACAAGATTAGCTCTCAAAAGAGCTGTTGAGGGGTGCTTTTTTAGCAATAAGAATCAGCAAGGAGCAAGCTAAGAAGCCTACAAGAGCCTAACTAATCTTTCCCTATGAGAGTCTGCAGCAGCTTTCCCTTCTCGAATGAATGCAGGCACACGAGTGAGTCCAATGCCTGACGCTGCCTGCCTTTTATAAGGGGGGGTGGGGCTCCAGGAGGGAGTGTAGCCTAATTGGCTACAATGTGCCTGCTGACTGATGTAGAGGGTCAAAGTTGACCCTCATGATGCACTATGGGGGCGAACAGAACTTCTGGAAAAGTTCACGGTTCTACGGAAGTTCGCCGGCGAACCGTTATATGTTGTGTGTGTGTATGTATACACGCACACATACACACAGTGGGATGCGAAAGTTTGGGCAATCTTGTTAATCGCCATGATTTTCCTGTATAAATCGTTGGTTGTTACGATAAAAAAATGTCAGTTAAATATATCATATAGGAGACAAAGTGGTATTTGTGAAGTGAAATTAAGTTTATTGGATTTACAGAAAGTGCACAATAATTGTTTAAACAAAATTGGGCAGGTGCATAAAATTTGTCATTTTATTCCAAAACCTTTAAACTAATTATTGGAACTTAATTTGGCTTTGTAAGCTCAGTGACCCCTGACCTACACACACAGGTGAATCCAATTATGAGGAAATATTTAAGGGGGTAATTGTAAGTTTCCCTCCTATTTTAATTTTCTCTGAAGAGGGTCTCAAAACAACTCTTAGATGACCTAAAGACAAAGATTGTTCACCATCATGGTTTAGGGGAAGGATACAGAAAGCTGACTCAGAGATTTCAGCTGATTGTTTCCACAGTTAGGAACATATTGAGGAAATGGAAGATCACAGGCTCAGTTCAAGTTAAGGCTCGAAGTGGTAGACCAAGAAAAATCTCGGATAGACAGAAGCGACGCATGGTGAGAACAGTCAGAGTCAACCCAAAGACCAGCACCCAAGACCTACAACATCATCTGGCTGCAGATGGAGTCACTGGGCATCGTTCAACCATTCAGCGCACTTTACACAAGGAAATGCTGTATGTGAGAGTGATGCAGAGAAAGCCTTTTCTCCATCCACAGTACAAACAGAGCCGCTTGAGGTATGCTAAAGGCACATTTGGACAAGCCTGCTTCATTTTGGTAGAGAGAGATGGGGAGAAAGAGGGAAAGGGGGACAGAGAGAGAAAGGGGGCAGATAGAGGGGGGAGAAAGAGAGGGAGGGGCAAAGAGCCAGGGGAAAAAAGGGGGAGGGGGCAGAGAGAGAAGGGGTGAGAGAGGGGTCAGGGAGAAATGGAGAGAAAGAGAGAGGGAGAGACAGAGAAGAGAGAGAGTGGGTGGGAGAGAGAGTCTTACTAAAGCCTTCTGTCTCCTTCCTCCACACGCTGCCTGGATCAGGATGTCAGCTCCAGCAGCACGGTAGCTGCAAGACCTTTGATCTCATCTGACCTCACAGGAGGAGGATCTGCCAGAGGCACAAATGCTGCTAAATACTAAATAGCAAAAGGGAGGGAGGGGAGAGAGAAATCCAGCTCAAACTGAAGTCACAGGGGACGGAGACAGAATAGTGTCCTGTGACTTGCGGAGGATAGGAAGCTGGGCAGCATTACAGGTGCAGCTCACAGCTTGTGATGGTCACATGCTGCAGTAGGCGATTTCTAACTGTACTTAAAGGGAACCTTAACTGAGAGGGATATGGAAGTGTACTTTTATACAATACCAGTTGCCTGGCAGTCCTGCTGATGTATTTGGCTGCAGTAGTGTCTGAGTCACAACCCTGAATCAAGCATGCAGCTAATCCAGTCTGACTTCAGTCAGAGCACCTGATCTGCATGCTTGTTGAGGGGCTGTGGCTGAAAGTATTAGAGAGACAGGATCAGCAGGAGAGTCAGGCAACTGGTATTATTTTAAAAGTAAAAATCCATATAATTCTCAGTTTAGGTTCCCTTTAAAGGGACACTTAAGTCAAACAAAAAAAATGAGTTTTACTCACCTAGGGCTTCCAATAGCCCCCTGCAGCTCTCCGGTGCCCTCGCCGTCTCCCTCCGATCCTCCTGGCCCCGCCAGCAGCCACTTCCTGTTTCGGTGACAGCCGGAGCTGACAGGCTGGGGATGCGAGTGATTCTTCGCGTTCCCATACACATTAGCACCCTCTATGCTGCTATATGGTATATGATATATGCTATAGCAGCATAGATGGCGCTATTGTGGCCAGGAACGCGAAGAATCACTCGCGTCCCCAGCCTGTCAGCTCCTGTCACCGAAACAGGAAGTGGCTGCCGGCGGGGCCAGGAGGATCGGAGGAAGACGGCGAGGGCACCGGACAGCTGCAGGGGGCTTTTGGAAGCCCCAGGTGAGTAAAACTCATTTTTTTTTTACTTAAGTGTCCCTTTAAGGCTGAAAAAGCTGGAGCCAGGCAGGCATGTGCCGTGCGCAGCAGATTATAGGGAAGGGGGTCTCGTTCTTCTCAGCGCCTGCGCACTGGGGGCTCTCATGCTTCCATCAGCCCCAGCAGCACCGCAAGACCTCTCCATCCACTACAGTCTCCTGGCCTGTGCTGTGCAGACGTGACGTCACGCGTGTCGTCACGTCAGTGAAGTTGATTGACAGGTGGGGCACTGTTGCGAGATCCACCCGCTCTCCCCCGCCACATCTAAGTTTGAAGCCTGAACTGCCTGGGACTCAGGAGTGAGAGTCTGCCTACTGGCTGCCAGGTGCAGGCAGGCTTGCTCAAGTCCAGGCAGCTTCACTCCATTGCCGCCGTGCACACCGCCGATCTCCTCCAGTCCTCCGGGCTCCCTCCTCCTCGTAGTAGCCAGGCAACTGCGGCCGCCTCCACCTGACCTGCTCTGCTCACAGCGCAGACAGAGCAAAGCGGCCAGCAGGGCGGGCATCTGCGGGCAGCTCAGCCGACAGCGACAGGTGCAGTTACCCTGTCACCCGCCCCATAGAAGGTAGCAAATTTCGTTGCCCTAGTCCTGGGCCTTCCCACAACTCCAGCCCTACTGACGTCATCATGCACCTCAAGCAGCGCAGTAGGCTGTGCTTGAGGTGAACAGCTACCATTATGCCTACTGCGCACGCGCTGGCCACGGACGTCAGGCAGAATTACAGGGGGTCCAGGGAGGGCACTCACATAACAGGTGACGTCACCCTGTAATTAAACGGCCTACCGGTGGTTCTCCCGAGCCCCCAGCTCAGTACTACCCTGACCGGGAGAACAGTTCCCGGCGAACTTCCGCCGCTTGCCTGTTCACATTTAGGGCTTGATTCACTAAACCGTGATCACTCATATCGCAGTCATTTTCGTGAAAATTCGCAATCAGGTGCGTTAAAACGGCCGTGATAGGAGTTATCACAGTTTAGTGAATCAAGCCCTGATTGTGACATTTCCTGTTAAAAGTTTGCGCTCACATTTAACATTAAAGTCAATGGCTGCAGACTTTAGCAGGTAGTTGCAGAACCCCTGTAAGTGATAGAAACATCAGTCTGTTAATAGAGCAATGGGGAGCCTTGAAGGGGTATTTAAAAATGCTTTGTTCTCATAGTATAACAGAGCACCAGCCCGTGCAGACAATGCACCGCCAGCTCCCGCTGTCCTCCCCACATGTCCACATCTATCGCACCTACCCATGCTGGCATGCATGGGTGCTCTAGGTGCTGGCATGCGTGGGTGCTCTAGGTGCTGGCATGGGTGGGTGCTCTAGGTGCTGGCATGGGTGGGTGCTCTAGGTGCTGGCATGTGTGGGTGCTCTAGGTGCTGGCATGCATGGGTGCTCTAGGTGCTGGGATGGGTGGGTGCTCTAGGTGCTGGCATGCATGGGCGCTCTAGGTGCTGGCATGCATGGGCGCTCTGGGTGCTGGCATGCATGGGCGCTCTAGGTGCTGGCATGGGTGGGTGCTCTAGGTGCTGGCATGGGTGGGTGCTCTAGGTGCTGGCATGGGTGGGTGCTCTAGGTGCTGGCATGCGTGGGTGCTCTAGGTGCTGGCATGCGTGGGTGCTCTAGGTGCTGGCATGCGTGGGTGCTCTAGGTGCTGGCATGCGTGGTGCTGGCATGTGTGGGTGCTCTAGGTGCTGGCATGGGTGGGTGCTCTAGGTGCTGGCATGCGTGGGTGCTCTAGGTGCTGGCATGCATGGGTGCTCTAGGTGCTGGCATGCGTGGGTGCTCTAGGTGCTGGCATGCGTGGGTGCTCTAGGTGCTGGCATGCGTGGGTGCTCTAGGTGCTGGCATGCATGGGTGCTCTAGGTGCTGGCATGCATGGGTGCTCTAGGTGCTGGCATGGATGGGTGCTCTAGGTGCTGGCATGCATGGGTGCTCTAGGTGCTTGCATGCATGGGTGCTCTAGGTGCTGGCATGGGTGGGTGTGACAAGTGTGGGAGGACGAGGAGAACAGTGGGAGCCGGCGGTAAAGTGTCGGGAGAAATGAGCCTATAAAAGCTTGGTGTGGGTAGGGATGATCAATTTCGCCTATACGTAATTACGATTTGTACATTTAATTGATTTTGTCAGTCATTCGTAAATTTACATAAAATTGTGCGTCATTTTCGCGTAATTTTGTGCCAACTTTGGCAGTGAATAGTAAAGCTTCCGTACATGCTACTGACAACTAAATTGCCACATATGTTAAGAATGGTGGGTACAAGTCAATAAAGAATTTTGCAAAAAAAAACAACAAAGGGTTTGTAAACTCAGAAAAACGACAATTTAAAAACCATTTTTCTTGGCGTTTTTACAATTGATTTTCTCAATAACTACAAGGTCTTTTTGAAATTTGTTTTTGACTTATACCCATTATTCTCTTCAACATATTGTATGTAGCAATTTTGGTGGCAATAGCATGTATGGGGGCTTTGCTGTTAACCACTAAAGTCGGCATAAAATTAGACGATTTTTGGCAAAAATTATGCGAAAAATTATGCGAAATTATGAAATATTACTATTACATACAAAATTACGATTTTCCCAGAAATTTCGCATTACGATTACAATGCATAATTGCGAATTTCGATGCAAAATTTTGCATATGCGAAATTTCGGCCCACCACCTGGTGTGGGACATTTCTGAGGATACTGGCGTGGGAATATTAAAGGTAAATATTCATGGTTAATTAAGAACTACCTAACGACCGCGTCATGCCAATGGGCGTGAACGTGGCGGCAGCCCCAGGACCGTTAGGTCCTGGGGCCGGATAATGCAGGAGATCGCGTGCAGGCTTTGCACACAACTCCTGCTTGGGGGGCGGAGCATCGCCTCGCGTTCAGTCTCCGAGCGGCCGTCTTCCTACTGAGTACAGCGCTGCGATCAGCTGGGCACAAAAGAGCGATCAGCAGTGATAGGCTGAAGCCTATCACTGCCGACTGAGGAGGGAGCAAAACGTGTATTTAAAAAAAAAAAAAAAAAAACTGTAAATATTTACAATAAAAAATAAACAACTGGGGGGCGATCAGACCCCACCAATAGAAAGCTCTTTTGGTGGGGAGAAAAGAGGGGGCAATCACTTGTGTGCTGAGTTGTGCGACCCTGCAGCTATGCCTTAAAGCTGCTGTGGTCAGTTATGTAAAAATTGCCCTGGTCTTTAGGGGGGTTTAACACTGCAGTCCTCAAGAGGTTAACAGGACCCGTCACTAGGGGGAGCCGCGCAGCTTCCCCTAGAGACGGCTCCTGTTAATGATTCATTGAGTCATGGGAAATGACTCATTGAATCATTAACAGGCTCCTGTTAATGATTCAATGAGTCATTTCCCATGACTCAATGGAAGGTGAGTTGCTCTGCAGTTATTGTTACCGGGGGAGCTGGGACCCGGCAGACCACACAGGGGGACAAGGCAGGGAGTCCCCGACAATGCGGAGGATCGGCGGTTCGCATTGGTGGGCGGTTTTGAAGTCGGGGATTCCCTGCCTTTGGAATATAAGACGCAGGCACTTTTTCTTCCTATTTTTGGGGGAGAAAAAGTGCGTCTTATATTCCGAAAAATACGGTACTTTTTTGTTTTTGTTTTAATACTCTAATTCTCTATAAACTAAACAAGCCCTGCCCACAGTTTTCAGAGAGCCTTGGCAGTAGCAAGGGCTCATGGGGGCTCAGTCTGGGCAGGAGGAGGGGGAGATGTTACTAGCCATTGATTTCAAAGTCAGAGGGGAGGAGGGAGGAGGGGGGGGATTAGGTTTTTTTCACAGTCTGAGTGCTGATGGTGCAGATAAGCTTGGCTGTGTGTAATGTTTACAAACAACATGGCTGCTGTCGTATCACAGGAAGAAATAATCATATTCTATTAAAGCTGTATGCAGACAGATTTGCTGTTTAAACCATCTAAACTGTACATAAGATATATGTAACTGTACATATAGACAAGTTACTTGTTATAGTTAGTTTTTCATCTCGGATCTGCTTTAAGGACCAGGGCCTTTTGTTCCATTCAGACCACTGCAACTTTAACGGTTTATTGCTCGGTCATACAACCTACTATCTAAATTAATTTTACCTCCTTTTCTTGTCACTAATACAGCTTTCTTGATATATGGAGATCATATAATATTGGTTGCAGACAGTACACCTTCTTTTCTCATCCCCATCAATCTTATGCCCGCTTAGATTATATTTATTTATCTCCCATAATCGCATCCAACTCCTCCACTTCAGACATTGTCACCTGTAGTTGGTCAGACCATCACATGGTTTTATCATCCTTGGTAGGCTTTGGCTTGCCCTTTAATCCTGGTAATTGGAGGCTTAATGACTCTCTCCTAGCGGAGGAATCAGATAGAATTTTAGTAAGGGGTGAGATGGAGGAATACTTTTTTTTTAATAGTGAAAATAATACTTCTCCCATTCTAAGATGGGTGGCTCATAAGCATGAGAGGCATTTTTATTGCAAAGGCTGCTAAGGCTAAAAAACTGAGATCACAAAAAATTCTTACACTATCGACAGAACTGGATCTATTATATAAGCGCCACTTCGGGACTACCTCTAGAGAGATTTTACATGAGATTAATTTGAAACGAACTGAACTGAATTCTATTCTTGATAATTCGCATGCTAGAGCATTGAAATTTTCTAAAGCTAGATTTTTATTGTGTGGAAGTAATCCTTCTACCCAGTTTGCTCGCAAGCTTAATCAATATTATAAGCCCCCACATGTTTATAAATTGAAAAACACTAGAGGCATAGAAGAAGTGTTACCTCCCAAAGTTTTAAAAATCTTTGAGGAATACTATCAAAACCTTTTAGGGTCAGAGATAACATCTAATACTACTGAGCTTAAATCTTGGTTAGATTCCCTTCAGTTGCCCACATTGACCTCGGAACAACTACAATCCCTCAATGCTCCAATTTCCTCTACAGAAGTAATAGCAACGATAAAATCTCCTAAATCTTCCACTGCCCCCGGCCCAGATGGGTTTTCTCCGCTATACTATAAAAAATTTGCTGACACATTGTCACTCCCCTTGACCTCTATGTTTAACGCTATTCTACAGGGTGAGAAACTTCCTTCAGAAATGCTCCTGGCAAACATGACCCTACTTCCTAAACCAGATGCCGACCACTCTTCCCCTGCGGGTTTTAGACCAATTTCAATCCTGAATAATGATATCAAACTCTTTGCTAAAATTTTGGCGTCGCGATTAGGTACCATGGTGGGTGATTTGGTTGCTCCTTCCCAGACTGGTTTCATCCCTGGTTGACAAGGCTCTGATAATGTAAGATTGGCAATTAACATTCTACAAGATCAGAGATTAAGAAATCAAAGTTTCTGATGTTGGGTCTTGATATCAGTACAGCATTTGATTCTGTGGGTTGGCAATATTTGATCACTGCCCTGGAGAGCTTCGGCCTAACCGGTTCCATCATTACAGCAGTTCTAGCTTTGTACGATTCCCCATCTACCGTGATTCGCATCCCTGGGGCTTCTTCCATTCCCATTCATCTTAAACGAGGCACCCGTCAGGGGTGTCCTCTCTCCCCATTGCTGTTCGCCCTTGCGTTAGAGCCTTTGGCGGTGGCGATTAGACAACATCCCAATATCTATGGATATGGTATTGATAATATTAAGCTTTCTTTGTATGCTGACGATGCTCTCCTATTCCTGACTAGACAATTAACCTCTTTACCTAATCCTTCCAATTATTAGAGACTTTTGCAAACTTTTCGGGGCTTAAAGTTAATTCGTCCAAATCTACAGCCCTCCCGATCAATCTATATCCACATACGATTAGATGGTTAGATTCTACTTACAGTTTTAAATGGAGTCACACTAAATTTAAATATCTGGGAATCTTTCTTACACCTTGGTTTGAGACCTATATGGAGCCAATTTTTCACATACAACTACTCAAATTACACAACTCTTGAAGATTTGGTCTACATATAAGGTGTCATGGCTGGGCAGAAATGTTGCTTGTAAGATGATTATCCTTCCCAAATTATTATATCTGTTTCGTATGCTTCCTATAACTATAACCAAAAAATCCATATCTATTATCCAATCACAAATCAATAAATTTATTTGGGACGGTAAACCAGCTAAAGTCCGGGCACAGATTCTTTATAGACCCCCCTTGCAAGGAGGAATTGGCTTGCCGAGCCTATGGCATTATTACCTAGCCTCCAAACTTAGTCAATTGTTGGATTGGAACATAGATTCAAAGCCTCCGGCATGGTATCAGCTGGAATCTACCTCAGTTTTTCCTTTCCGCCTCAACTCACTAGCCACGATAGTTTCCAAGAAGGATTTGACAGTCCTTGCTGGCAGGAATAGGATTGTATCGTCATTGTGGGGACCGAGGCTGCACTAAGCAATTATAAGGAGTGCAATAAAAATTGTAAAAAAGAAATTAGGCAGGCAAAGATTGAAGCTGAAAAACAAATCGCTAAGGATATCAAATCTAACCCAAAAAAGTTTTACAAGTACATTAACTCTAAAAAAAGAAAGGTTGACTGTATAGGACTCCTAAAGGATGAGGGTGGGAACTCAATGGTGGATGACCAAGGTAAGGCAGAGTTATTAAATGCTTTCTTTGCTTCTGTCTTCACAAAAGAAACAGCACTGTTGCAAACTACAGAGGCGGAAGAGTCTCAATCTTCTAACTGTAATATTAAATACTTAACGCAGGAAGAAGTGAAGGCAAGACTAAATAAATTAAAAATAGACAAGGCACCTGGCCCGGATGGCATGCATCCTCGGGTCCTAAGGGAATTAAGTTCAGTTATAGATAAACCCCTTTATCTTATCTTTTGTGACTCTCTTGCAACTGGCAGAGTCCCAGTGGATTGGCGTACAGCCCACGTTTTCCCATTATTTAAGAAGGGCAAAAAATCTGATCCAGGAAATTATAGACCTGTAAGTTTAACATCAGTTGTATGCAAACTATTTGAGGGGTTACTAAGAGATACTATACATGACTTCATAGTAGAAAATAATCTTATTTCTCAGCATCAACATGGGTTTACTAAAGACAGGTCCTGTTTGACTAACATGCTTAGCTTTTATGAGGTAGTGAATGCTAATATGGATATTGGGAATGCTGTAGATGTGATATACTTGGACTTTGCAAAGGCCTTCGACACTGTTCCCCACAAAAGTCTGGTGCAAAAGTTGAGGATGCAAGGACTGGGGAAGAGTCTGTGTTCATGGATAGGGAACTGGCTAATGGACAGAAAACAAAGAGTTGTGGTCAATGGATCGTACTCAAAATGGGAGACTGTTAGCAGTGGGGTCCCACAGGGGTCTGTTCTGGGTCCAGTGCTTTTCAATTTATTTATTAATGACCTAGTAGATGCAGTAGTGAGCAATGTTGCTATTTTTGCAGATGATACAAAATTGTGCAGAATCATCAACTCTCAGGATGATAGTGTCATATTGCAACAGGATCTGGATAGGATGGCTATATGGGCACATACATGGCAGATGAAATTCAATGTTGACAAATGTAAGGTCATGCATTTTGGACGTACTAATGGTCTAGCACCATACAAAATAAATGGGATACAGTTGGGGACATCAAACTTGGAGAAGGACTTAGGAGTACTCATTGACAACAAGTTAAATAATCGTACTCAATGCCAAGCAGCTGCAGCTAAAGCTAACAAAATTTTAGGATGCATTAAAAGGGAAATAAAAACTCGAGATGCGAGCATAATATTGCCCCTGTTTAACTCTCTAGTAAGGCCACATCTGGAATATGGAATTCAGTTCTGGGCACCACATTACAAAAAAGATATTGCAGTTTTAGAGCAGGTGCAGAGACGAGCAACAAAATTGATACGTGGGATGGAAGGTCTCACTTATCAAGAAAGGTTAGATAAACTGGGTTTATTTAGTCTAGAGAAAAGACGCCTTAGAGGGGATCTAATTAACATGTATAAATACATCAGAGGGCAATATAATAGCTTGGCGGATGAGCTTTTTGTCCCTAGGCCTTCTCAAAGGACTAGAGGACATGATCTGCGCATGGAGGAAAAACATTTTAGCCATTTATTTATGAAAGGGTTCTTTACAGTTAGAGTGATTAAGATGTGGAATGCATTGCCACAGGAAGTCGTTATGGCAAACTCTATACCTGCGTTTAAAGGGGGCTTAGATGCTTTCCTTGCGTTGAAAGACATCCATGGCTACAATTACTAGGTAATGCCTAATGATGTTGATCCAGGGATTTTATCTGATTGCCATCTGGAGTCGGGAAGGAATTTTTCCCTTTAGGGGCTAATTGGACCATGCCTTGTAAGGGTTTTTTCGCCTTCCTCTGGATCAACAGGGATATGGGAGGGAGCAGGCTGGTGTTGTACTTTATACTGGTTGAACTCGATGGACGTATGTCTTTTTTCAACCAAAATAACTATGAAACTATATGTAATTGGCCAAACTTTGGATTTCTATAGCTTCTACATATAAACTTATGACTTTTCCCTCCTCCAGGATTTCTATCTTCGGTAATCCTCGGTTTGTTCCTGCTTTTAGGAACCCGCAGGTTTTCTCCTGGTGGAGGGATAAAGATCTCCACACAGCAAATAGGTTTTGGATAAGTGATGTTCCGATTACCTTTAACATGCTCAGATTTAGTAGAGACGCCCCTATGGAAGAAGCATATCGATTTTGCCAAATTAAACACTATTTCTCTTCAATCTTTTCCTCATCTCCAGTATATGACCCTACTATGTTTGAATCATTATTTTTTGGTTTTTCTCGTAGAAAAGGGTTAATCTCAATACTTTATGCTCTACTGCTAGGGCGTGATCATGATGATAAAATATCATATATGAGAGCTTGGGAGCGGGATTTAGGTATCCAATATGATCGCACTGATTGGTCTTCTGTCTGGACTGCTGTCTCTGGGGTGATCAAATCAAACATGGTAAAAGACACGGCTTACAAGATTTTGTTTCGGTGGTATTATACACCGTCTAAATTACATAAAATCTATCCTTCGGTCCCATCAGCCTGTTTTCGGGCCTGTGGTATGGAAGGCACATTGTTGCATGTTTTTTGGGATTGCCCCATTGCACAGCAGTTCTGGAACACATGGAAATCTATGGCTAAAGAGGTGTTTGGCTTTCCGATGTCCTTAACCGCTCCCCAGGCCCTATTGTATACACAGAATGATGATGTCCCAGGTAAATTTAGGCCATTATACAGATACATGTTATTGGCTGCTCAATGGTCCATTGCTTATAAATGGAAATCCACTGACCTTGATTTAGCATTGGTTACCCAACGTCTAGACCTTATGATGTTGATGGATCGAGTGTACTATCATAGTACTGAGAACATGACCAGATTTGATCTTATTTGGGAACTTTGGAGGGCTCATAGACATCTTTAGTCAACCCTGGACATGTGCGTATACTGCATTTAACTAGTCATACAGGTAACTTATACTTCAGGACTCCTGTTTCTAGTAGATGTATAAATTAAGGTTTTTGTTCTGTTTCTTTTTTATGTGCGGTGCTGGAGAGCAACTTAACTATGTTTAGAGACATTCGAGAAGGACCGATCCCTGGGATCTCTGCTGGAGGTACCCTGTGCCCCATTTCCCAGGTTGAATGGTCCAATTTTATGGGCCAAGCTCCCCGGCCGCATCCTTATTTTTTCGTTTTGTGTTTGTTTTTTTGCTTTTATTTTTAGGTTATGTTAATTAGACTCTCTTTACAAATCACTTGTATAATTGATGTGCTATTTGACTGGCATCGAATGTTGTTAAATTTGATAATCTGTTCAATAAAGCCTTTAATACAAAAAAAAAAAAAATACAGTTTTCTTTTGGTGCTATTTGATTGCTGCTGCGATTTTTAGTTTTTATTATATTCATCAAAAAAGACATGCATTTTGTCAAAAAATGATTTTTTTTACTTTCTGTGCTGACATTTTTCAAATAAAGTAAAATTTCCATATGCATTTTTGTCCAAATTTATTGTGATACAGGTCTTTGATAAAAAAAAAAAAAAATCAGTGTATATTTATTGGTTTGGGTAAAAGTTATAGCGTTTACAAACTATGGTGCCAAAAGAGAATTTTTCCATTTTGAAGCATTTCTGACTTTTCTGAGCACCTGTCACGTTTCATGAGGTGCTAAAATCCCAGGATAGCATAAATACCCCCCAAATGACCCCATTTTGGAAAGAAGACATCACAAAGTATTCACTGAGAGGCATGGTGAGTTCATAGAAGATTTTATTTTTTGTCACAAGTTAGCGGAAAATGAGACCAAAAAAAAAAATAGTTTCCATTTCTGCTAATTTGTGACAAAAAAAAAAATGAAATCTGCCACGGACTCACCATGCCCCTTTCTGAATACTTTGGGGTGTCTACTTTCCAAAATGGGGTCATTTGTGGGGTGTGTTTACTGTCCTGGCATTTTTGGGGGGTGCCAAATTGTAAGCACCCCTGTAAAGCCTAAAGGTGCTCATATGACTTTGGGCCCCTTAGCGCACCTAGGCTGTAAAAAGGGCTCACACATGTGGTATCGCCGTACTCTAAAGAAAGTTCAGTTTAGACTCACCGGTAATTAGGTTTCTAACCATTCCATTGTATGGCTGGAAAAGGAGAGACTCCAGGCTCCTCCTCCTGGGGAAACACAATTAGCAAGAAAAATTAAAAGCCCCCACCCTGCCCCTCCTGCCTTAGTATATTCATAAGTAAAAACGGCCACCAAGAAACCCAGTCGTGACTGACCACTAACTAACTTCTCCCACACCAACGTGTGATAAGGCAGAAGAAAGAATAAAAGACAGGGAGGAATGCTGTCCGCCGTACAATGGAATGGTTAGAAACATCATTACCGGTGAGTCTAAACTGAACTTTCTCTAACCATCCCATTGTATGGCTGGAAAAGGAGAGATAGGCAAGTAATCTCATACTCACATCAGGGAGGGACCGCTGCCTGCAAAACTTTGCGTCCAAATGCCATATCCTGTCCTGACAAGACATCCACCCTGTAATGTTTCATGAACGTTGTCGGTGTCTTCCAAGTGGCTGCCTGACATATCTATTGCCAAGAAGCACCTGCCTTCTCTGCCCATGAAGTAGCCATTGCTCTTGAAGAATGTGCGGTTAAAGTCTTAGGTACTTCTTTGTTATTTAACTGATAGGCTTCCATTATCACTCTTTTGATCCACCTAGCCAATGTTGATTTTGAAGCTTGGAGCCCTTTGTTTGGCCCTGAATATGTTATAAAAAGTCTATTTGATTGTCTAAATTCCTTTGTCTTGTTAAGATATTGTATAACTGCTCTTCTTACATCCAGGTTATTATATTGCCTTTCCTTGTCGTTTGTTGGACTTTGACAGAACCTGTTGAGTTCGGTGAAACTCAGTCACTACTTTCGGAAGATAGTTCTGGTCTGGAGTAAGTATAATTTTGTCTGGAAACACTGTGAGAAAAGGGTCTTTAATGGAAAAAGCCTGTATGTCACTTACTGTTTTCGCTGACGTGATTGCTATTAAAAATAGCGTCTTTAGCGTGAGTCTCCCCATGTCTAGTTCCTGTAAGGGTTCATACGGTGACTTAATCATCATCTGTAATACTAATGGTAAGTCCCATTGTGGAACTATCTGTTTTGATAGGGGTTGACCTTTCCACTGCCTTCAAACATTTTTTAAGCTAGAGTTTCTTTCGCCAAAGGCCTGTCCAGATATAGTGACAAGGCAGTGCATTGTACTCTGTGTTCTCACCGCCAACCCCATCTCTACTCCTTTTTGAAAAAAATCTAAAATATCTGCAATCCTGTGCCTGTCCTTTGTGCACCAAGCTAAATACACCTTCCATACCTTTCCATAAATTTTTCTGGTGACCGGCTTCCTGCATTTTAAGAGAGTCTGTACCACTTTTTCTGAAAGCCCCTTTCTTCTCAGCAGGTCTTCCTCAGAAACCACGCCGTGTAACTGAACAGACTGGGGTTGGGATGATATATTGGTCCCGGTGTATTAAATCTGCTCTGTTTGGAAGTCTCCAAAAAAGCCCTGCTGACTTTTCCCGCAGCTGTGTGAACCATACCCGTTTGGGCCACCAAGGTGCTATTAGAATCATATTTGCACTTTCTAGATCCCATTTCCTGATTGTGTTTGTTACTAGAGGTATCGGAGGGAACGCGTACACTGTGTTGTAAGGCCATGGTTGAGACAGGGCATCTACTGCTGTCGCTCGACCGTCTCTGTGAAGGGACATGAATACTTCCAGCTTCTTGTTGTCTGGGCTGGCAAACAGGTCTATCTCTGGCTTTAACCACCTTTCTGCTACTGCCCGAAATACTTGTTGATTTAGACTCCTTTCTGCCTGATCCACCTTTGTTCCGCTCAGAAAATCAGCCTCTATATTTAGACTGCCTTTGAGTTGAGTGGCCGCTATCGATCTGACATGTTCCTCTGCCCACTCTAGAATTTCTAGACTTAGAGTTAGCCGATTTTGTACTCTCGTTTCTCCCTGCTTGTTCAGATATGACACCGCTGTTATGTTGTCTGACAGGACTAACACGTCTCTGCCCTCTGACTGTGAAAGCCTTTTAACGCTAGCCCCACCGCTTTCAATTCCTTTGCATTTGACGACTGCTGTTGGTCGTTCCTGTTCCATCAACCCTGTAAGTGGAAACGTCTGCAAACTGCCCCCCATCCGCTGCTGCTTGCATCCGTCGAGATTGTTACCACTTCCTGCTGTGACCATCTCCTGTCCTTGGTGAGATTTCTCTTGCTTACCCACCATGCGAATTAGTTCTTCACTTCCTCTGGAATTTTTATGTGGGTGTCCAGAGATTTCTGAGATGTGTCCCAACTGTCTAGAAGGAAATTTTGTAGCTTTCTGCTGTGAAGCTGCACCCATGTGATAGCTGGGATCGCTGAGGTCATGAACCCTACCACTCATTAGTTGCCTTATTGTTACTGTTGGATGGCGTTGTAATTGGACTATTGCATCCAACAATCTCTGTCTCCGTGGGTAGAAAAATTTTGGCCTGATTCGAGTCTATTAGGTAACCTAGAAAGGTTACTTCCTGAGCTGGTACCAGGTTTGATTTCTGAAAATTGATGATCCATCCCAGCCTTGAGAACATTTGCATCACTATTCGTTTGTTACATAGTTACATAGTTACATAGTTATTTTGGTTGAAAAAAGACATACGTCCATCGAGTTCAACCAGTACAAAGTACAACTCCAGCCTGCTCCCTCACATATCCCTGTTGATCCAGAGGAAGGCGAAAAAACCCTTACAAGGCATGGTCCAATTAGCCCCAAAAGGGAAAAATTCCTTCCCGACACCAGATGGCAATCAGATAAAATCCCTGGATCAACATCATTAGGCCTTACCTAGTAATTGTAGCCATGGATGTCATTCAACCCAAGGAAAGCATCTAAGCCCCCTTTAAATGCAGGTATAGAGTTTGCCATAATGACTTCCTGTGGCAATGCATTCCACATCTTAATCACTCTTACTGTAAAGAACCCTTTCCTAAATAAATGGCTAAAACTTTTTTCCTCCATGCGCAGATCATGTCCTCTAGTCCTTTGAGAAGGCCTAGGGACAAAAAGCTCATCCGCCAAGCTATTATATTGCCCTCTGATGTATTTATACATGTTAATTAGATCCCCTCTAAGGCGTCTTTTCTCTAGACTAAATAAACCCAGTTTATCTAACCTTTCTTGGTAAGTGAGACCTTCCATCCCACGTATCAATTTTGTTGCTCGTCTCTGCACCTGCTCTAAAACTGCAATATCTTTTTTGTAATGTGGTGCCCAGAACTGAATTCCATATTCCAGATGTGGCCTTACTAGAGAGTTAAACAGGGGCAATATTATGCTCGCATCTCGAGTTTTTATTTCCCTTTTAATGCATCCCAAAATTTTGTTAGCTTTAGCTGCAGCGGCTTGGCATTGAGTACGATTATTTAACTTGTTGTCGATGAGTACTCCTAAGTCCTTCTCCAAGTTTGATGTCCCCAACTGTCTCTCATTTATTTTGTATGGTGCTAGACCATTGGTACGACCAAAATGCATGACTTTACATTTTTCAACATTGAATTTCATCTGCCATTTATGTGCCCATATAGCCATCCTATCCAGATCCTGTTGCAATATGACACTATCTTCCTGAGAGTTGATGATTCTGCACAGTTTTGTATCATCTGCAAAAATAGCAACATTGCTCACTACTGCATCCACTAGGTCATTAATAAATAAATTGAAGAGCACTGGACCCAGTACAGACCCCTGTGGGACCCCACTGCTAACAGTCTCCCATTTTGAGTATGATCCATTGACCACAACTCTTTGTTTTCTGTCCATTAGCCAGTTCCCTATCCAAGCACACAGACTCTTCCCCAGTCTTTGCATCCCCAACTTTTGCACCAGACTTTTGTGGGGAACAGTGTCGAAGGCCTTTGCAAAGTCCAAGTATATCACATCTACAGCATTCCCAATATCCATATTAGCATTCACTACCTCATAAAAGCTGAGCATGTTAGTCAAACAGGACCTGTCTTTAGTAAACCCATGTTGATGCTGAGAAATAAGATTATTTTCTACTATGAAGTCATGTATAGTATCTCTTAGTAACCCCTCAAATAGTTTGCATACAACCGATGTTAAGCTTACAGGTCTATAATTTCCTGGATCTGATTTTTTGCCCTTCTTAAATAATGGGAAAACGTGGGCTGTACGCCAATCCACTGGGACTCTGCCAGTTGCAAGAGAGTCACAAAAGATAAGATAAAGGGGTTTATCTATAACTGAACTTAATTCCCTTAGGACCCGAGGATGCATGCCATCCGGGCCAGGTGCCTTGTCTATTTTTAATTTATTTAGTCTTGCCTTTACTTCTTCCTGCGTTAAGTATTTAATATTACAGTTAGAAGATTGAGACTCTTCTGCCTCTGTAATTTGCAACAGTGCTGTTTCCTTTGTGAAGACAGAAGCAAAGAAAGCATTTAATAACTCTGCCTTACCTTGGTCATCCACCATTGAGTTCCCCCCCTCATCCTTTAGGAGTCCTATACAGTCAACCTTTCTTTTTTTAGAGTTGATGTACTTGTAAAACTTTTTGGGATTAGATTTGATATCCCTAGCGATTTGATTTTCAGCTTCGATCTTTGCCAGCCTAATTTCTTTTTTACAATTTTTATTGCACTCCTTATAATTGCTGAGTGCAGCCTCGGTCCCCTCCTGTTTTAGGACCTTATAGGCATTCTTTTTCCTCTTCATTTTATCTCTAACCTTTCTATTCATCCATAGAGGCATTTTTTTATTCCTAGACATTTTGTTTCCATATGGGAAATACATACTACAATATTGATTGAGAATACGTTTAAAAGCTTGCCATTTCCCTTCAGTGTCCTCCCCTTGTAGTACATTATCCCAGTTCACCAAACTTAGTGCCTGCCTAATTTGATTGAACTTTGCTTTTCTAAAATTCATAGTTTTAGTGGTCCCGCTGCCCCGTGGCCTATCAGTCACCAGATCAAACGTTATCATGTTGTGATCACTATTTCCCAAATGTTCTTGAACCTGCACATTTGATACATTATCTGGTCTGTTAGAAATGATCTTCCCCCTAGTTGGTTCCGTTACCATTTGAGTCAAGTAATTGTCCTGTAGTGCTGCCAGAAATCTGCTGCTTTTACCAGAATGGGTAGCCTCAATACCCCAGTCAATGTCTGGAAAGTTGAAGTCGCCCATAACTATGACCTCATTTTTACTTGCAGCTTTTTCAATTTGCTGTAGTAATCGCAGTTCTGCAGCTTCATTAATATGAGGTGGTCTGTAGCATACCCCAATAAGCAATTGGCAACTTTTATTTCCACCATGAATATTTACCCAAACGGACTCCACATCTTCGCAATCTTCCTCCATCTCATCGTTGAGGACAGCTGTAAAAGAATTCTTAACAAAGAGACAAACCCCTCCACCTTTTTTCCCTGTTCTATCCCTCCTAAACACATTGTATCCTTTTAAATTAGCTATCCAGTCATGGCTTTCATCCATCCATGTCTCGGTTATTCCCACAATGTCATAGCCTTTGTCATTCAGAATGAACTCTAGTTCGTCTATTTTATTTGCAAGGCTCCGAGCATTGGTTATCATGCACTTTATATTTTTACCACCACATTTACCAATTTTGTTTACCTGAAATGGGCTACTTGAAGTTTTACCAACCTCCTTAATCTTTACACTGTCCCCACCCCCCTCTCCACCCCCCATAATGTTAGGCTCCCACTGTCTTTTTACCTTATCTTGTCTACATATTGAGATTTTATCCTCCCGCCTCCCCCCAGATCCTAGTTTAAAATCTCCTCCAACCGTTTAGCCATCTTCTCCCCCAACGCAGCTGCACCCTCCCCATTAAGGTGCAGCCCATCCCTGCTGTAGAACCTGTAGCCGACTGCAAAGTCTGCCCAGTTCTCCAGGAACCCAAACCCTTCCTTCCTACACCAATTTCTCAGCCACTTATTTAACTCCCTAAGCTCCCTCTGTCTCTCAGATGTAGCACGTGGCACTGGCAGTATTTCAGAGAACACCACCTTGGAGGTCCTTGCTTTAAGTTTATCTCCAAGTACCTGAAAATCATTTTTGAGGACCTTCCATCTCCCACTAACTTTGTCATTGGTGCCAATGTGTACCATGACAGCCGGGTCTTCCCCAGCCCCACCCAATAATCTGTCAATTCTTTCCGTTACATGCCGAACCCGAGCACCCGGGAGGCAACAGACTGTACGGCATTCACGGTTTCTTCGACAGATTACCCTGTCTGTGCACCTAATAATTGAATCCCCTACCACCAGTACCTGTCTAGCCTTAGCTGCACTCCTATTCCCTTTCTCGTTACAGCAGTCTGCCCCTTGGTTGCTAAGGAGCACATCCTGCTGCAGCATTGCTACTCCAGAATCATCCTCCCCAATATTACGCAAACAAGCATACTTATTAGTGAGGGACAACTCGGGACTAGCCTCCTTGCCACTTTTTCCCCTACCCCTTCTAACTGTGACCCAACTAACGGCTACCTCTGCTTCTTGCTCCGGCTTTACTCCACCCACCTCATCTTCAAGGGTTCCATCCAGTGTCTGGATCGTGAGATCCAAGCTCATCTCCATGTTGTGTATGCGTCTCAGTGTTGCGAGATACAATACAATACAATACAATAACATTTGTAAAGCGCTTTTCTCCCATAGGACTCAAAGCGCATAGCTGTGTCTCAGATTAATACAGGGTTTCAGGCTGGGTTGTGTTACAGAGGAGATAGTCAGATGTTCATGAATGCCAGACTGAAAAGGTAGGTTTTCAGTTTAGACTTAAATGTTTCCAGGGATGGGGCTGTCCTGATTGGGTGTGGCAGGGAGTTCCAAAGTGTAGGGGCAGCATGACAAAAGGCTCTGTCTGTTTTGAGGTGGACTCTGGGGGTGACCAAGGTGTTACGTCCTTTTGATCTAAGATTGTGGGGGGTGTGATGTAGTTGCAACAAGACCTTCAGGTATCCAGGGCCCAGATTGTGCAGGGATTTGAATGTCAGTAAGCCAATCTTAAACAGAATTCTCCATTTTATCGGTAGCCAGTGGAGTGAGCTCAGGGTTGGTGTTATGTGGCAATGGCGGGGTTGGCTCGTTAACAGCCTTGCGGCGGCATTCTGTACTAATTGCAGGCGGCGTAAGTCTTTCTTATGCAGGCCTGTGTAGAGGACGTTGCAGTAGTCTAACCTTGATGTGACGAAGGCATGAACTAGGGTTGGAAGATCCTCTGAAGGAATTAGGTGTTTAATCCTTGCAATATTCCTTAGGTGAAAGAAGGAATGTTTCACAACAGCTGAGATTTGATTCCTGAAGCTTAATTTCCCATCAATCAGTACTCCCAGGCTGCGCACACAGTCTGAGTTGTTCAGGTCTGAGCTCCCTATCCTTAGCGGTGTTGGTTGAGACTGGAGCTGCTTTGCTGTTGAGCCCTGGCCCTCGATAACAAGAACCTCAGTTTTGTCAGCATTAAGTTTTAGCCAATTATTATTCATCCACTCCTGAAGCTCAGCTAAGCATGCGTTTATTTGTGGAGTAGGGTCTGTGACGTCAGGTTTGAATGACAAATATAGCTGGGTGTCATCAGCATAGCAATGATAGGTCAGGAGATGCTTATTTAGCTCTGCGACTTCCGCCTCTAACTGAGCAACACGCACACACCCAGGGCAACAGTAAACACCCTCAATCCGCTGATCAAGGCATGCATACATGTTGCAGGATGTACACTGTACTGCATTGTCCAACATGATGACTATTGTTTGGGGAAAAATTATTTAAAGTAAACTATGGTGGTAAAAGATGAAACGGGAGAGTGAGTGAAGTTCGGGATAGAGTGCAGCTGGGGTGGAAGAGGGGGAGGGGTGGAGGAGGGGCAGTGAGTAAAGTTGGGGTGGAGGAGGGGGAGTGAGTAAAGTTGGGGTGGGGGGAGGAGGGGGAGGAGGGGAGGGGGAGTGAGTGAAGCTGGGGTGGAGTCCTCAAAACTTAAAGACTACACCACAACGTGTTAGCACATTCTAACCAATGCAAAAAACCGCAATATTGGTTGAAGGTTTTTTTTTTTTTTTTTTTTTTAGTCCTTACCTGCTTCCTCTCACCTCTCTCTTTGTGCCTGTGTTGTAACGCCTGTTTTTAACGCCTATGCCACTTGTGTCGAAGCCACTTATGGTGGCCATACATGGTACAATAAAAACGTTCGATTATGCCGTTTATTCGATCTAAATGATCGAATCGACTAAAAGTTGAAAATATTTTTTTTTTTTCGATCAAGAAATTCGAACGATTATCCCGTTTTTTCGAGAAAAATCTGATCGGACATGCTGGAAAAATCTGTATATTCGATCTAATGGAATAATCGAACTAAATTATCTAATCGAAAAAAAAAATGAAAAATTGTACCATGTATGGGCACCCTTAGTGAGCAAGCCACAGACTGAGCAAGCTCAGTACTGAGTCCTGAAGCTGTCCAAATACCTCGTGTTACAGCTAATCCCTCCCCCTAGCTAATTGACTGCCTGCTGCAAACAAGAGAAAAAAAATGTACTTTTTAAACGAACACTTGCTGTTAGATATCTGATGAATCGCTATGCACAAGCCCCAGATATCAAAGCAGCAACACACACTTTACAAACAACAGCAATATAATATAATCAGAGCTCACAATTTCCCAGCAGTGAAGTGAAAACAGCACTCCACCAAGAATAGGTTGTGTGTTTCTAGCTTTTCTATTGACTGTGCATGTATCAATATGTCGTCTAGGTAAAGTATGATCGATATGCCCTGCAGCCTTAAAGGTTTCATGATCTCTGAGATCACCTTTGTGAACACCCTGGGAGCGGATGCTATTCCAAAGGGGAGGGCCACAAACTGGTAATGAAGTGTCTGCGACTCTGTTTTTATTGCGAATCTTAAATACCTCTGATGCTTTTCCCAGATCGGTACATGCAGGTAGGCATCCTGCAGGTCTAGATTTACAAAAAAATCCCCCTTGTTCAGTAGCTGGCGGACTGAATAAATGCTTTCCATTCCTGAACTTTTTGGCTGTATAAAAGCTTTGCGGAAAAAGGGTTTTTTTCTTTTTGTTGGAAAACTGTTTTCCTCTTTCTGCTGACCGTTTTAAGATTCTCCAATTCTGGCCCAAAGAGTAGTCCACCTTCGAAAGGCAGAGGGCATAATTTATTTTTAGATGTTAGGTCGCCCTACCACATTTTCAGCCATATAGCTCTACGAGCTGAATTTAACAAGGCCGTGGTGCGCGCCGTGATTCTAATCGATTCTGCTGTAGCATCTGCTAGGAAAGCTATAGCTTTCATTACCACTGGGATTGAAGCTGAGTAGAAGGCCAGAGATTCACCTGCCACTATTTTCTCTACTAAAAATTTTCCATCCATATTTTAACATTTCTACAAATACATGTTGCTGACAGGTTTGATTTAAATCCAAAAGCTGCTGCCTCCCAAGCTCTCTTTATTAATAATTCCACTTTTTTATCCATGGGGTCCCGTAGCGGCCCTGCATCCTCAAATGACAAATCCGATTGCTTTGAATATTTAGCCAGGGATGCGTCCAGTTTTGGACATTTCATCCATTTGTCTAAATCTTGTACTTTAAAAAGGAAATTTGCGTTTAGCCGATTTCGGTATAAACAATTTCCTCTCCGGCTTCTTCCATTGCGTCTCTATAATATCTTTCAATGACTGATGCACTGGAAAGGCTCTCCCCTCCTGCTGCATTAAACACCCATACACTTTATCTTGCACAGTGGACTGAGAGGATTCCTCTTATTTCTTCAGTATTGTAAACTGCCGTGAGTAATTCTTGTGTTTCTTCTGGTAGAAACAAGAATTTGGGGGTTTTGTTTTTTACACTATCATTTTCTGATTCTTCCCCGGAGGGCATCTCTGTGTCCTCCATGAACCCTGATGCCTGTTCCTCTTCCTCCTCCTCCTCTTCTTCCTTTTCCACATTTAAGTGCGGGAGTGGAAGTAAAGCATTATTATTTGTATTATGATCTACATTAGAGTGACCAGGCATTTCTATATTGGGTCTCCTTTCTACCTGACTGTCTTTCATTTCTCTCAATGCAGTTCTTATCTCTTGCCTCATTGACTACATAAATTCCTCTACTAGGGTCATAGACTCTGAGGCCATAATGTTATCTGAGCACTTTAAACACAAATTTTTCTGCCATGAAACATCCAGCTTTGAAAACAATTCTGACATGTTTTAACTTGCTTCTATCTCCTCTAGATTCAGCCATTGCCTTAATAGAGAGAAAAGACAGAGAAAAAAAAAAAAGACAAGCAGAACCCTTAGTTACATTCTAACTATTTCAACCCAGAACCATAAGCAGCATGTGGACAGTATACATTACCACATCCGCGCTGTTTGCTGCAGGAGATTGTTCCACAGATGCACCCACTTCCATCCGCTCTGTCGGTATCTCATGACTCTCCATCCCTTCAGGGATTATTGGAAGGCCTGCCCTTAAAAAACCTTTTCCAGAGGGCAGCTTCCGCTGTGAGCCTCGGCGGCGTCTACCATATATGGCATAGCCACAAAGACTTATGCTTTTCCTCTGTCCCCATATCTGACGTCAGGCGCCGCGCGTGTGCTTACGTCACAGCAGTTCCGCCCCCAGCCTTCGTGCACATACTCGTCTTCTCATGTCGGCCGCTGGAGCGTTCCTGTGGGAGACAGACACCCTCGCCGCACTGCTCACTATCCTCCAGTGCATGCTCAGGTAATGCCGACATGTTGGACTATTACTGGCAAGATAATCCTAACGCCTGATCACAGGCCAGGAAAGTCAGACATCTTTTCAATTCCCCAAGCATAGCCCCTCATGCACCGGCCCCTAGTCTTCATTGCCAACTGTGTCCCGGTAAGCCGGAAACACAAAATACTGAGGCAGGAGGGGCAGGGTGGGGGCTTTTAATTCTTCTTGCTAATTGTGTTTCCCCAGGAGGAGGAGCCTGGAGTCTCTCCTTTTCCAGATGTACAATGGAATGGTTAGAGAAATAGTATAATGTGTTTTGGGGTGTATTTTTACACATACCCATGCTGGGTGGGAGAAATATGTCTGTAAATGAGATTTTTTTTTATTTTTTTCACACACAATTGTCCATTTACAGAGAGATTTCTCCCACCCAGCATGGGTATGTGTAAATATACACCCCAAAACACATTATACTACTTCTTCTGAGTATGGCGATACCACATGTGACACTTTTTTGTAGCCTAGATGCGCTAAGGGGCCCAATGTCCTATTCATAGGTCATTTTGAGGTATTTGGTTTCTAGACTACTCCTCACTCTTTAGGGGCCCTAAAATGCCAGGGCAGTATAGGAACCCCACAAGTGACCCCATTTTAGAAAGAAGACACCACAAGGTATCGTGTTAGGAGTATGGTGAGTTCATAGAAGATTTTATTTTTTGTCACAAGTTAGCGTAAATTGATTTTTATTGTTTTTCACAAAGTGTCATTTTCCACTAACTTGTGACAAAAAATAAAATCTTCTATGAACTCACCATACTCCTAACACGATACCTTGTGGGGTCTTCTTTCTAAAATGGGGTCACTTGTGGGGTTCCTATACTGCCCTGGCATTTTAGGGGCCCAAAACCGTAAGGAGTAGTCTGGAAACCAAATGCCTCAAAATGACTGTTCAGGGGTATAAGCATCTGCAAATTTTGATGACAGGTGGTCTATGAGGGGCTGAATTTTGTGGAACCGGTCATAAGCAGGGTGGTCTCTTAGATGACAGGTTGCATTGGCAATGAAGTGCAGGAAGCGCAGGATGTTCTCTGCTGCCATGTCCAGGTCACGATTTGAGAACATGGGCATGTGATGTATTGGGTGTGTAGACCAATAAGACCACAATACATTATTTTTGACTAGACCCATGTTACGGAGAAGGCCCCAAAAAATGTAACGTTCGGAAACTTGGGAGTGGTTTCCATCGAAAAGGCTGGGCATGGAAGCTTCTTGGATTGGCGGTTGCGTATTGTGTGGCATAACGGTTGGTCTCAGCCACAATTAAGTCGTAGAGACCAGCAGGGATGAGGAAAAAAAATTCTGTCACTGCGGTGGGGCGGTTGAGGGTTTGGCCAGGTGATCAGAAGCCTGCAGGGGGCAGATTAGGGCCTGATCTGATGAATAGGAGTGCTAGGGGGTGACAGGAAGTGATTGATGGGCGTCTCAGGGAGTGATTAGAGGGGAGAATAGATGCAATCAATGCACTGGGGAGTGATCGGAAGGGGGTCTAAGGGGGATCTGAGGGTTTGGCCGAGTGATCAGGAGCCCACACGGGGCAAATTAGGGCCTGATCTGATGGGTAGGTGTGCTAGGGGGTGACAGGAGGTGATTGATGGGTGTCTCAAGGTGTGATTAGAGGGGGGAATAGATGCAAGCAATGCACTGGGGAGGTGATTGGGGGGGGGAGGAGTCTGAGGGCGATCTGAGGGCGTGAGCGGGTGATTGGGTGCCCGCAAAGGGTCTGATCCTATGGTGATTGGGTGCCCGCAGAGGGTCTGATCCGATGAGTATGATGGGTAGCAGTGACAGGGGTGACTGATGGGTGACTTATGGGTGATCAGTGGGTGATTAGAGGGGAGAATAGATGTAAATAATGCACTGGAGAGGTGTTCAGGCGGGGTCTGAGGGTGTGGGCAGGTCTTTGGGTGCCCGCAGGGGGCAGTTTAGGATCTGATGGGTAGCAGTGACAGGTGGTGACAGGGGGTGACGGGGTGATTGATAGGTGATCAGTAGGTGATTACAGGGGAGAATAAATGCAAGCAATTCACTGGAGAGTTGATCAGAGGGGGTCTGGGCGGGCTACAGTGGCTTGCAAAAGTATTCAGCTCCCTTGAAGTTTTCCACATTTTGTCATATTACTGCCACAAACATGAATCAATTTTATTGGACTTCCACGTGAAAGACCAATACAAAGTGGTGTACATGTGAGAAGTGGAACGAAAATCATACATCATTCCAAACATTTTTTACAAATAAATAACTGCAAAGTGGGTTGTGCGTAATTATTCAGCCCCCTGAGTTAATACTTTGTAGAACCACCTTTTGCTGCAATTACAGCTGCCAGTGTTTTAGGGTATGTCTCTACCAGCTTTGCACATCGAGAGACTGAAATCCTTGCCCATTGCCTTATTTGCAAAACAGCTCCAGCTCAGTCAGATTAGATGGACAGCGTTTGTGAACAGCAGTTTTCAGATCTTGCTACAGATTCATGATTGGATTCAGATCTGGACTTTGATTTGGCCATTGTAACGATCGGTGGGCGCAGAGAGTATCTGATTACCGGTGATCTGCAGTATCGCCGGAAATACAGATATATACCAGATTATAAGTGATCTGCAGTCTCACCGATAATCCGATATACAAAGTAACCTCTGTTCGCCTGAGTAGAGTGTAGTGTTTTGGTGTAACAGTAACACTAGGAGGCCTAGGCCTCAGTGCAGCAAGGAGAACTGCACGGATCCCTTCCGCAGACCTGAGCTCTCCAAGACGGGAGGAGTCAGACTGACAGTAGGAAGGAAAGTCCGAGAGTGACACTCAGGAAGAAGTGTCACTAACAGGACTGGGAACCGCCTCCAATCGTGAGGTCGGTTCTCGAGGTCAGACAAGCCAGGTCGTACACACACGGACAGATAAAGTACAAATACAGTAGGCAAAGGCGGAGTCAAAGTACAGGCAGGGTTCGGCAACGGGGTATCAGATATATCGGGGTACAAAATCAGGAGGCAGAAACAGAGTCTAGGAACGAGCCGAGGTTCGGCAACAGAGTATCAGAAATATCGAGGTACAAGGTCAGAGTTCAGGAGGATAGTCGAGGCAGGCAAAAGTCATAACATATAATCACAATCAAACTAGTACTTTAGCTATCAAATATCTAGCTAAGTGTAGGATTACAGCTCCAGCTGGTCCCGGCACACTTCAGGATCTGACTACGGATCTGGGTGCTCCCACGTATGTGATCGCACGCCAGACAAAGAGCAAGTGAACAACCAGCAGTATATATACTCTAGGACCTTTCCAGGACCTCCCTAATTGCTGGTCCAATGAGAGCAGTGGAATTTGTCAGCTGACCCAGCTGGTCAGCCGACACCCTTCTAACTGCTATTTAAACTCTGCCTTTCTGCTCGCGCGCGTGTAAGTCTGAATCTTGGTGGACTATCAGTCCCAGCCACACCAGTACTGTCATGCAATGTATCTAGTGCGGGGGCTGCCTCTGATGCGGATTCCGCCGTTCCCAATGCGGATTCCGCCGCACTGCCTATGCGGCATGCAGCGTTTTTTCCGCGTTGTGACGCCATGCTGGATGCGGAAACAGCCGCCTCACCTTGAGAGACGGCGGCATTTCCGCGTTTCCTTACAGTACCCCCCCCCCGAGGAGTGGACTCCGGACAACTCCTACCAGGTTTCTCGGGATGTAAGGCATGAAACTCCCTCCTTAACTCGTCTGCATGCATGCGTGAACCCGGTACCCACTGTCTCTCCTCAATGCCGTACCCTTTCCAATGTACGAGGTACTGTACCGAATTCTGTACCATGCGTGAATCCAATATCTTTTCTACCTCGTACTCAGGTTGGTCGTCCACCACCACAGGAGGAGGAGGAGTGGGACCCACATGGACTGCTGGTTTAAGCAGGGATACGTGGAAGGACTTTACCCCACGCATGCTGGCGGGAAGATCAACGGAATACGTAACGTTGTTGATCTTCTTGGCCACTGAAAATGGACCCACAAACCTGGGGCCCAGTTTATCTGAGGGCTGTCTCAGGGTTAAGTGACGTGTGGACACCCAGACCAAGTCTCCTGGCTGGAACTTCCACTCCAATGAGCGTCTTTTGTCAGCCTGACCCTTTTGACTCTGGAATGCCCTTTCCAGATTACTCTTCACCTTCCCCCAGATGACTTTAAATGCCCTGTGCCAGGCTTCCAGGGTTGGAAACGGAGAGGAGGCAACTGGCAAGGGGGAAAATTTGGGAGATCTCCCCGTTACCACCTGAAAAGGCAAAAATCCGGAGGAGGAATTTCTCAAGTTATTTTGAGCAAATTCTGCGAAGGGCAAAAATCTGACCCAGTCGTCTTGTGCCTCCGCAACATAACATCTCAAAAATTGTTCTAGAGACTGATTTATCCTTTCAGTCTGGCCATTAGTCTGTGGGTGGTAGCCGGACGAGAAAGACAGCTTCATGCCCATTTGGTGGCAAAATGCCCTCCAGAATCTAGAAATGAATTGGACTCCCCTATCCGACACTATGTTTTCCGGAATGCCATGCAGCCGGAAAATGTGGATGATGAACAGGTCGGCCAATTCCTGAGCCGAGGGGAGTCCTTTCAAGGGCACGAAATGGGCCATCTTGCTGAAGCGGTCGACTACCACCCAAATGACCGACATGCCTTCAGACCTGGGGAGCTCACCCACGAAATCCATGGACAAATGGGTCCATGGCTCACTCGGGGCGGGCAAAGGCTGTAAGGTACCGACAGGTGCCAGCCGGGAGGGTTTACTCTTAGCACATACTGCGCATTCCCTAACAAATTCCCTGCAATCAACAGACAGGGAAGGCCACCAGGCACACCTGGCTACAAGATCCTGTGTTCTGGCAACTCCAGGATGTCCAGCATTTTTATGTGCGTGGAACATTTCAAGGATCTGAAGACGAAAGGGCAAGGGAATAAACATGACCCCTTCAGGCTTCCCTTCCGGGATGTCCTGCTGGAAGGGGCTCAACGTCTCCTTCCAGTCTTCCCAAGTATCAATTGCAGCCAGCACCAATTTTCGCGGAACAATCGTCTCAGGGACGGAGGCCTGTGCTGTTTCTGGCTCAAAGCACCTGGATAGTGCATCTGCCTTAGTATTCTTACTGCCCGGGGTGTACGTAATCACGAATGTGAATCTTGAAAAAAACAGGGACCATCGAGCCTGACGAGGGCTTAACCTCTTAGCCCCCTCGATGTATTCCAGATTCTTGTGGTCGGTAAAAACCGTGATAGTATGCTCCGCTCCTTCTAACCAATGACGCCATTCTTCAAAGGCTAGTTTAATGGCTAAGAGTTCCCTGTTGCCTATATCGTAGTTTCTCTCTGCTGGAGAGAATCTCCGAGAAAAATAGGCACATGGGTGCAATCTACCCTGTAAGCCTGAACGTTGAGACAGCACAGCCCCCACCCCGACTTCTGAGGCGTCTACCTCAACAATAAAAGGGAAGGAAGTGTCTACGTGTCTTAGTATGGGTGCTGTGCAGAACAGCTCCTTCAAGGTCGAAAATGCCTGTAGGGCCTCAGGTGACCAGTGAGTAGTATCCGCCCCTTTCCTAGTGAGACTGGTGAGAGGTGCAATAACGGTGGAGTACCCCTTTATGAACCTCCTATAATAGTTTGCAAAACCCAGAAAACGTTGCAACGACTTTAACCCCACCGGCTGAGGCCACTCCAGAACAGCGGATACCTTGGCAGGGTCCATAGACAGGCCCGAGGTGGAGATTATGTACCCCAGAAAGGCGACAGATGTAACTTCAAAAATACATTTTTCCAACTTGGCGTACAGCAGATTTTGTCTCAACTTGTTTAGCACAAATCTGACATGGACCCTGTGCTCGGAGAGGTTGTTGGAGTAAATTAGTATATCGTCAAGGTATACAAGCACAAACCTACCCAACACCTCCCTGAATACCTCGTTAATCAATTCCTGGAAGACGGCTGGCGCATTGCACAACCCGAAGGGCATGACTAAGTACTCGTAATGCCCATCGGGTGTGTTGAAGGCCGTCTTCCATTCATCGCCCTCTCTAATGCGGATCAGGTTGTATGCACCCCTCAGATCCAATTTTGAAAAGATCTTAGCGTCTGTGACCTGCGTGAATAAATCGTCTATTAATGGCAACGGATAACGATTCTTCACCGTGATTTTATTTAGGCCCCGATAATCGATGCAAGGTCGAAGACCTCCGTCTTTTTTCTTAACAAAAAAGAAACCGGCCCCTGCAGGCGAGCGGGAGGGGCGAATGAACCCCTTGGCCAGATTGTCACGGATGTACTCCTGCATAGCCACCTTCTCTGGTCCAGACAAATTATACAGGTGACCCCTAGGGGGCATACAACCGGCACGGAGATCGATGGGGCAATCGAAAGGGCGATGAGGAGGTAACCTATCAGCAGCCCTGGGACAGAATACATCCGAGAACTCGGAGTATTGCTCGGGAACACCCTCCACATGTACCTTGGTCTGACCTAATACCACTTTTCCTAGGCACTGTTGGGAACAGAAGTCTGACCAACTGGTTAATTGTCCTGTCGCCCAATTGATCTGTGGCGAATGAAGCTGCAGCCAAGGCATACCTAGGACAATGGTGGAGGTGGTCATATGTAACACAAAAAAACGTAAACTCTCCCTATGCAGTACCCCAGTAATGACTTCCACCTCTGGTGTCTGGGACAGCGGACGGTCCCTTTGTAACGGGGAGTCGTCCACGGCAGTAACCTGGATAGGTGGTTTTACTGAGCTAGTATAGATATGTGAAGAGAAAGAACCGAGAGCCCAATATGGTGTAGTAAGTCAAGGCAATTGGTATAATGAAAGAGAGTAAGATTTATACTCACAAACCAGGGTTACCTCCAGGCAACCACTGTATAAGCAGGTGAGGAGATTTGCCTGTCCCCACTCAGGATTAAGAAGTCGCTCTCTGTAGACGTGAGAAGAAAGGGGTATCCCCCTCCACCAAGGGTGGATATATGCTATACTGTAGACTGAACAGAGGCGCCAAAAGAGTAAAAACAATTTTTAAAATATTTAAAATTGCTTAGGAGGCAGTGGTGGACTTACCTCCCTCAAGCAGACACAATAAGCTGTGTAGTTAAACAACAGTAGATTTATTGGTATACTCCAGGAATTTTATACAACGCGTTTCGCAGGTCTATACCCGCTTCATCAGGCAATGGAGATAGGAGTACACAGCAGAATGTCAGAGTCACACCTGGCGCCTTTGGTGTGACTCTGACATTCTGCTGTGTACTCCTATCTCCATTGCCTGATGAAGCGGGTATAGACCTGCGAAACGCGTTGTATAAAATTCCTGGAGTATACCAATAAATCTACTGTTGTTTAACTACACAGCTTATTGTGTCTGCTTGAGGGAGGTAAGTCCACCACTGCCTCCTAAGCAATTTTAAATAGGTGGTTTTACTGGGGTGAGAGGAATGTCCAACCTCTCTGCAAATTCGGAACTCATGAAGTTAGCCGCGGAGCCTGAATCAATAAAGGCCTCTGTGGCTTCAGATTTGTCCCCCCATGTAATCGTACAGGGGAGGAGCAATCGTCTTTCTTTCAGGGGTGCGAGCTGGGCGCCTAGGGTGTCACCCCTTATCACTCCTAGGCGGTAGCGTTTCCCGGCTTATCCTTATTAGGCTTAATGAGACAGTCTCGTACCCTATGCCCCCCTTCCCCACAGTATAAACATAGTTGTTCCGACAATCTCCGTCTTCTCTCCACTTGGGTCAATTTAGACCGACCGATCTGCATCGGCTCAGGTGGAGGCAAGACCGGAGATGATGAGACAGAAGGAGACGGAGTTACTAGGGGTGCAGCGGGAGGCACTGTGTAAGAGGTCGGCCTAAGCCGATGACTGCCCCTAGTCTGTCTCTGATGGCGTAGCCTACGGTCGATTCGAATGGCCGATGAGATGGCCTCGTCGACTGTTTTGGGTTCGGGTTGGCTTAACATTAGGTCGGAGACCTCATCTGACAACCCAGACAGGAAGTAATCTAACAGGGCATAAGTGCCAAACCTGGCCGTAACTGACCACCTACGAAATTCGGCCGCGTAATCCTCGACTGGACCCCTGCCTTGCCGTAAAAGTTTGAGCTTCCGCTCAGAGGATGCAGCAAGGTCAGGGTCGTCGTAGATTACGGCCATGGCCTTAAAAAATTCCTCTACCGAGGTCAGAGCAGTATCGGTAGAAGGCAGGTTGTATGCCCATGACTGGGAGTCACCAGACAGCAAAGTTTTAATAAAGGTGACCCGTTGGGTCTCAGTCCCCGAGGATCGGGGTCTCAACTCGAAATACGATAACACTCTACTCCTGAAATTCCGGAAGTCAGACTTGTGGCCGGAAAATTTATCAGGTACAGGCATACGTATGTCAGTACTAGGAGAGGATCGCACTGAATCAACTGACGTCTGGAGGGTTTGCACAGAGCCTGACAGAACATCAATCATAGTCTTGTGGCTACCCAGCACTTGGTTGATGTTTTCCACCGAAGTGGCAAGTGCGCCCAGACGGTCAGTATGTGCGTCCATTTGCATTTTTTGGGTCTGGCGTTCTGTAACGATCGGTGGGCGCAGAGAGTATCTGATTACCGGTGATCTGCAGTATCGCCGGAAATACAGATATATACCAGATTATAAGTGATCTGCAGTCTCACCGATAATCCGATATACAAAGTAACCTCTGTTCGCCTGAGTAGAGTGTAGTGTTTTGGTGTAACAGTAACACTAGGAGGCCTAGGCCTCAGTGCAGCAAGGAGAACTGCACGGATCCCTTCCGCAGACCTGAGCTCTCCAAGATGGGAGGAGTCAGACTGACAGTAGGAAGGAAAGTCCGAGAGTGACACTCAGGAAGAAGTGTCACTAACAGGACTGGGAACCGCCTCCAATCGTGAGGTCGGTTCTCGAGGTCAGACAAGCCAGGTCGTACACACACGGACAGATAAAGTACAAATACAGTAGGCAAAGGCGGAGTCAAAGTACAGGCAGGGTTCGGCAACGGGGTATCAGATATATCGGGGTACAAAATCAGGAGGCAGAAACAGAGTCTAGGAACGAGCCGCGGTTCGGCAACAGAGTATCAGAAATATCGAGGTACAAGGTCAGAGTTCAGGAGGATAGTCGAGGCAGGCAAAAGTCATAACATATAATCACAATCAAACTAGTACTTTAGCTATCAAATATCTAGCTAAGTGTAGGATTACAGCTCCAGCTGGTCCCGGCACACTTCAGGATCTGACTACGGATCTGGGTGCTCCCACGTATGTGATCGCACGCCAGACAAAGAGCAAGTGAACAACCAGCAGTATATATACTCTAGGACCTTTCCAGGACCTCCCTAATTGCTGGTCCAATGAGAGCAGTGGAATTTGTCAGCTGACCCAGCTGGTCAGCCGACACCCTTCTAACTGCTATTTAAACTCTGCCTTTCTGCTCGCGCGCGTGTAAGTCTGAATCTTGGTGGACTATCAGTCCCAGCCACACCAGTACTGTCATGCAATGTATCTAGTGCGGGGGCCGCCTCTGATGCGGATTCCGCCGTTCCCAATGCGGATTCCGCCGCACTGCCTATGCGGCATGCAGCGTTTTTTCCGCGTTGTGACGCCATGCTGGATGCGGAAACAGCCGCCTCACCTTGAGAGACGGCGGCATTTCCGCGTTTCCTTACAGCCATTCTAACACATAGATATTTTTTGTTTTAAACCATTCCATTGTTGCCCTGGCTTTATGTTTAGGGTCGTTGTCTTGCTGGAAGGTGAACCTCTGCCCCAGTCTCAAGTCTTTTGCAGTCTCCAAGAGGTTTTCTTCCAAGATTGCCCTGTATTTGGCTCCATCCATCTTCCCATCAACTCTGACCAGCTTCCCTGTCCCTGCTGAAGAGATGTACCCCCCGAGCATGATGCTGCCACCACCATATTTGACAATGGGGATGGTGTGTTCAGAGTGATGTGCAGTGTTAGTTTTCCGCCGCACATAGCATTTTGGCCAAAAAGATCCATTTTGGTTTCATCTGACCAGAGCACCTTCTTCCACATGGTTGCTGTGTCCCCCACATGGCTTGTAGCAAACGGCAAACGGGACTTCTTATGCTTTTCTGTTAACAATGGCTTTCTTCTTGCCACTCTTCCATAAAGGCCAACTTTGTGCAGTACATGACTAATAGTTGTTCTATGGACAGAGTCTCCCACCTGAGCTGTAGATCTCTGCAGCTCGTCCAGAGTCACCATGGGCCTCTTGACTGCATTTCTGATCAGCGCTCTCCTTGTTCGGCCTGTGAGTTTAGGTGGACGGCCTTGTCTTGGTAGGTTTACAGTTGTGCCATACTCCTTCCATTTCTGAATGATCGCTTGAACAGTGCTCCATGGGATTTTCAAGGCTTTTGAAATCTTTTTGTAGCCTAAGCCTGTTTTAAATTTCTCAACGTTATCCCTGACCTGTCTGGTGTGTTCTTTGGACTTCATGGTGTTGTTGCTCCCAATATTCTCTTAGACAACCTCTGAGGCCGTCACACAGCAGCTGTATTTGTACTGACAGATTACACACAGGTGCACTCTATTTAGTCATTAGCACTCACCAGGCAATCTCTATGGGTAACTGACTGCACTCAGACCAAAGGGGGCTGAATAATTATGCACACCCCACTTTGCAGTTATTTATTTGTAAAAAATGTTTGGAATCATGTATGATTTTCATTCCACTTCTCACGTGTACACCACTTTGTATTGGTCTTTCATGTGAAATTCCAATAAAATTGATTCAGGTTTGTGGCAGTAATGCGACAAAATGTGGAAAACTTCAAGGGGGCCGGATCTGAGGGGGGGGGGGTGATCAGGAGCTCCCAGGGGCCAGTTTAGGACCTAATCTAAAAAATAGCATTGACAGATAGTGACAGGGAGTGATTGATGAGTGATTGGGTGCAAACAGGGGTGTGGGGGATGGGCATGGGGGGTCTAATGGGTGCTGTGGGCGATCAGGGGGCAGGGGCGGCCAGATCAGTGTGTCTATGCTTACCAGGGGGGCTGCCTCCTCGATCACTGGGACCACCAGGGCAGGAGGCAGCCTGGATAAAATGCTTTGTATACATTACAAAGCGTATTATACGCTTATGTCGCGGCAGATTGGGGGTTAACAACCCGCCGGCGCTGCTAATTGGCCGGCGGGTTGACGTCGTGGGTGGGCGGAGCCTATTGCTTTCGCATGCGCACGCATACAGCGCGCAATCCCCGGCCAGCTAGTCCAGAACGAGCCGCCGCCAATGGGCGTATTGCGGTCGTTCGGCACACCACTTTGCCACCGCCCATGGGCGGTCGGCAAGTGGTTAAAATCGATTTTCTCAAAAACTACCAACTGTTTTTGAAAAAAAATGTTCCCACTTGTTCCACTGTTTTCCTTAACAAACCCTGCAAATGTGGTGTTTGTAGCATGTACAGGGCTTTGGTATTAAATGGTAAATTCAATTTTGATGTTTGTCCATCACTAATCATAAGGAAGTTAGTTCAGTAACATTCGAATTATACTGTTATGGTTAATGACTCAATTTTATGCTTACTGCCACTTGCATAGACTATTTAGGAAATTCAGAGAAAAATACGGTTTGGTTTGCATAATAACTTGGAAAGGTGGGTATACTTGGTAAAGTTTTTTTTTTTTTTTTAGCAAGTGGGCTTTTATGCTACTTTTAGTCCCTTATAAGCCTAGAGGTCCGTATAAAGGAACGTTTCTTAATGTAACAATGAATTAAATAGTGTTTTTTTCTTACAAAATTAATGTATTAATTATTAAGCCACTGTTTGCCCATTGTAAAATATTTCCAGTACATTCTGAAATGTATCACAGGTGATAATATCTTTATTGCCGGCAAGGAGCATAACTAGCTGGGGATTGTTTGCTTGTTGGGTTTTCCCGAAGTGAATTCAAACAACACCAGGGCCCAAATGCAATTGACTTTTTCACCTCAGTTTTCTCCAAGGAGATAAGTTTTCATCTTCGATTTTAACCACTTAGCAACCCTTGCCACGCTTATCTACGCCCCTTTAAAATTCACCTGGGGCACAGGGGCGTAGATAGGCATCTCCTGTTTGTTTTCCCGCTGTGAGCGTTCGCGTGCGCGCGGACGCGCGCACCCGGATGTTCGGCACCCGCTGGTCAGCCAATCAAAGTGCTTACAAGTTTGAATGAGCACTGCCAAAGCCAATGACAGTGCTCATTCATTCAGAATGTGTGTAAACATTGAATCAGTCACTATGCTGTTTTTTTTTTTTCTTTTGTGTATTTTCTTGCTTGCTGGGGGTTAGAAGGCATTGTACTGACAAGGGTTTGAATATCAACTTGAAGAAAACTAAGGGAAATAGGAATTGCATATGGGCCCAGGGTCCCTATGCAAATCCCTTTTTTCTCCTATGAGATAATGTTTAATCTTCTGTTTAAAATAACTTTTAAGCACGTTGCAATTGAAAAAAGTATCAAACGTGGGCGAAAAAGCACAAAACTATTCTGAGTATTTTTTTTTTATTTTTTTTTTTTGCTTCCTGGTGGCCTAAAAAGCATTTTATTGACAAGGTGTTAAAATATCAACTTGGAAAAATGAGTGAGAAAAAGTGAATTTCAGATGGGCCCTGGGTCCAGATGCAATTCACTTTTCTCCTGACCTTTCTCCTTGATGATATTTTCACAAGTTGTCGTAAAATGCCTTTTAACCACTTGATGACCCAGCCTTTACCCCCCCTTAAGGACCAGCGTGGTTTTGTATGATCTGTGCTGGGTGGGCTCCGCAGCCCCCAGCACAGATCAGGTTGCAGGCAGAGCAATCAGATCACCCCACTTTTTCCCCCCCTATGGGGATGATGTGCAGCGGGGGTCTGATTGCTCCTGCCTGCTTGAGTGTTGTGGGGGGGGGCACCTCAAAGCCCCCCTCCGCAGCGAAATTCCCCCCTCCCTGTCCCCCCTGGTGATCGGGGCTGCACAGGACGCTATGCGTCCTGTGCAGCCTGTGACAGGCTGTCCTCTGTCACATGACGGCGATCCCTGCCGCTGATTGGCCGGGGATCGGCGATCTGCCTTACGGCGCTGCTGTAGCAGCAGCGCCGTTCAATGTAAACAAAGGAGACAAACGTCTCCTGCATTTACATTTAGTCTGCGAGACGCGATCAGCTGCTCGCAGGCTATTCACGGAGACCCGCTCCGTGATCTAACAGGAAACGGCCGCTCGCGCGAGCGGCCTTTCCTGATTAATTAGGGAGGCACCTGGCGATGCAGATGTGCATCGCTGGTCCTCCAGCTACCACTTTGCCGCCGCACGGTATGAGTGTGCGGTCGGCAAGTGGTTAAACCCCCAGCAAGCAAGAAAATACTCAAAAAAATGCGATAGTACTTTTTCGCCAACTTTTTCAACTATAAAATGCTGAAAGTTAGTTGAGGACAGCTTCACGCCAATGGGAGTGACTGCGGTGGCAGCCCCAGGACCACCTAACACAGATCGTTGTAAGGTCCTGTGGGTGCATTTTGCAGGAGATCGCACGCGCTGATACGTGTGTATCTCTGCTTGAATGACGGAGCTCTGTTCTGTTATCAGCCTCCCAGCTGCAGTCGCCGCTAGGAGACCGTTAGACTGCAAAACTGCCATCTATTTACTGTGTACAGCGCTGCATTCCACAGCAGTGATGTACTGGGAACAGCTGTGTGACACGGCTGTCCCCCCGGGTGGCAAGACAGCGATCCACTGTCATTGGCTGAAGCCTAGGACAGCCTATCGCACTGATTGGCTGTCGGGGGAGGGCTAACAAAATAAAAAATACAGATTTTTATTATAAAAATAAATATTTATTGAAAAATACATAAACACACTGGCAGGGATTAGATCCCACCAACAGAAAGCTCTGTTGGTGGGCAGAAAAAGGGGGGGGGTCACTTGTGTGCCAAATTGTGCGGCCCTGCAGCAAGGCCTTAAAGCAGCAGTGACCCAATTTGTGAAAAATGGCCTAGTCTTTAGGGGGGTTTAACCCCATGGTCCTTAAGTGGTTAAAGAGAAGATTAAATTTATCTTCTAGGAGATAACGTAGGGGAAAAAGACGTTAATTGCATATGGCCCCAGGTCCTTATGCAATTCACTTTTTCTCTTGAGTTTTCTCCTAGGAGATAATTTTTAAATAATTATACATTAACCATTTATGCCTCCTGGACGTAGTACCTACGTCCAGGAGGTCACGTGCGCACTCCCGGCCGCGGATTCGGTAGCCCAGGAAGCAATGTATCGGGCTACGGTGCCCGATCACTGATTCCTTTCCCCGCTGAAAAAGCGACAGCTTCTCTCGGAAGCTACGCTTTTTCTGAAGCTCTGTCCCTCTAAGCGTACATTGTACGTTTAGAGTGACGTCATGTAAACAAACTCAAGATTGCCATCTTGTGGCCAAAAAGTAAAACTACAAGTAACAGTAAAAATACATTGCAATACACAAATATTTCCCCAAATAAAGCACTATTTATATCCCACCCTCCCAAAAATGCCCACATAAAATGTTTAATAAAAAAAAAAAAAAACATTACTATTAAAAAAAACAAAACACATAAATATTTACCTAAGGGTCTAAACTTTTTAAATATCTATGTGAAGATGAAATATTTCTCTCTATTTTTTTTTTATAAGCTTGTAAATAGTGATGGATGCAGAACAGAAAAAATGCTCTTTTATTTCCAAATAAAATATTGTCGCGATACATTGTGATAGGGACATAATTTAAACGGGGAAATAACCGTGACATATGGGCAAATACAATACGTGGGTTTTAATTATGGAGGCATGTTTTATTTTAAAACTATAATGGCCGAAAACGGACAAATAATAAATTTTTTCATTTTTTTTCTTATTCTTACTGTTAAAATGCATTTACAGTAAGGTAGCTCTTAGCAAAATGTACCCCCCAAAGAAAGCCTAATTGGTGGCGGAAAAAACAAGATATAGATCAGTTCATTGTGATAAGTAGTGATAAAGTTATAGGCTAATGAATGGGAGGTGAACATTGCTCGGATGCATAAAGTGAAAACGACTGAAGGCTGAACTGGTTAAAATAATTTAAAGTAACTTTTCAGCACTTTGAAACTGAAAAAGTACCAAAAAGCAGGTGAAAAGGTACTATGAAAATTATTCTGAGTACTAAGGAGAAAAAGTTAACAACATAAGAGCCCAGGGGCCATCTGCAGTTCACTTTTTCTCCTGAGTTTTCTCCTAGCAGATAATTTTTAATCTTCGATTTAAAATAACTTTTTTAGCACTTTGCAAAGGAAAAAGTACCAAAAAGGCATATGCTATTAACAGTGTAAGAATGGCTGCAGTTTATATTTTCCCATGAAAATGAATGGCTGAATTTTGATTGCCTGTTTTATGCTCCGCCCACTTTTCCTGGATTTGTTACCTCGGTCACCAAGTGACCAACTGTGCCAAATGTGGGATCTCTGGCTTGATTACTGTGAGAATGGCAGCCTTTTCCATTTTTTCCATTGACATGAATGGGTGAAATCTGATTTGCTGTTTGTAGCTAATCCCATGTGTGCAGAAGGGCCGCGAGACCCCCAGAACATATAATTCCAGCTAGTAAGGGATTTGTATACCAAGTTTCGTTCAAATCGGGCAGCACGGTGGCATAGTGGTTAGCTCTCTCGCCTTGCAGCGCTGGGTCCCTGGTTCGAATTCCAGCCAGGGCACTATCTGCAAAGAGTTTGTATGTTCTCTCCGTGTCTGCGTGGGTTTCCTCCGGGCACTCCGGTTTCCTCCCACATTCCAAAAACATACGGATAAGTTAATTGGCTCCCCCTAAAATTGGCCCTAGACTACAGTACTTCCACTACATAATATAGACATATGGCAATGGTGGGGATTAGATTGTGAGCTCCTTTGAGAGACAGTTAGTGACAAGATATATATATACACTGTACAGCGCTGCGTAATATGTCGGCGCTATATAAATACTAAACAATAATAAAAATAATAATAAAAAAATCGGTCAAGGCGTTTGAGTAATCGCGGCACATACATACATACATACTTACGCATATACATCCGATTTTATAGATATAGATTTTGTGCATCAGAGAATGCAAAAAATGAAAAAAAAATGGAAAATCAGAAACAAAAAATTGCCTTCTCCAATGCTTCTGAGTTGTGTGACTGACCTCAAATTAGCGAGCTGCAGTAAATCGGATTACTGCACAATTCCGATTTACGATTTTCATTTTCTGAATTCCAAACCGAAATGCAGAATTTTGACCGGAAATGCAGAAATTTCAATTCCGGCAGAACCCAAATAAACATCCCTATGTGTCAAATCAACCACTTCACAAATGAGGGGTTTTACCCCTTGAACACCAGAGCAATTTTCACCTTTCAGCGCTCCTTCCATTCATTCGTCTATAACTTTATTATTACTTATCGCAGTGAAATGAACTATATCTTGTTCTTTTCGCCACCATTTAGGCTTTCTTTAGGTGGGACATTATGCCAAGAATTATTTTATTCTAAATGTGTTTTAATGGGAAAATATGGAAAAAATGGGGAAAAAATTATTTTTCAGTTTTCGGCCATTATAGTTTTTAAATAATGCATGCTACTGTAATTAAAACCCATGAAATGTATTTGCCCATTTGTTCCGGTTATAAAACCGTTTAAATTATGTCCCTATCACAATGTTTGGCACCAATATTTTATTTGGAAATAAAGGTGCATTTTTTTCAGTATTGCATCCATCCCTAATTACAAGCCCATAGTTTATAAAGTAACAGTGTTATACCCTCTTGACATAAATATTTAAAAAGTTCAGTCCCTAAGGTAACTATTTATGTTTTTTTTTAATTGTATTTTTTTTTAATTACAAAAAATAAATAAATTGGGGAGTATGGGAGGTAATGAGTTAATTTATTGTGTAAAACTAATGTATTTGTATATGTAAAATGCTTTAGGGTGTAGTTTTACTATTTGGCCACAAGATGGCCACAGTGAGTTTGTGTTCATGCGACCTGTAAGCGTCCGGAAGGACGCCTACAGGAAGCACTATGAGGCTGGGAAAAATCACAATGATCACGCTGTTTCTAATAGAAGCAGCAGATCATTGCGGGGGCTTAGATCAACGAATGGGAATAGATTTTCCCGTACATTGATCTCCGGGCGAGCGGGCGGCGGCGTGCACGAGCGGAGGGAGCGTGCGCACAAGCGGCGGCGGTAGCGAGGGAGGTAAGGTTTTCCCCGTCCCTTGGTTTTATAAGGATGGAAAAAGGGACGGAGTAATCCGTACCACGGGGGGGGGGGGGGGGGGGGTAATGTGGTTAACAATGCTCTGTTAAATGAATAGCCTATAGACACACTGAGTTCTGGATGTTTGTTTAGCTTTCTGTGTCATAAAGGCATGATTTGCATATTCAGCAGTGATGCATTGTCTAGTACAATAGAACAAACAATCAATGCCACCAGGTACTGATCTGCAACCACTGCTGAGAATGAACAATGCCCAAAGTTCAAAATAAGGTCTATAAATAAACCAGCGCAGGTCTTATTGGTCATACATTAACCAACGTGTTCCACCCTAAAAATTCTTCACATTTTTCAAGAACACGTGCCAAGCATCGGTAATTAAGAGAATTGAGACTTGTCATCCTCAAACAAGCCCGTGATAAGGTTGTGTGTATAGCTTCAGCAATCAGGAATGGTAAAACGATCCTCCAGACAGTATCTCAATCCTCTGATTGTATTTAGATATGTCTTCGTCCGGGATATGAGCATGAAAACAAAAGGCAGTTCTCAGTGTAGACTGCTTTTATTTTATAAGAAGGATATCAAACAATGGTTAAAGTAAGCATAAAATGAGCACTTACATAATGGGTCCAAGCAATGCGTTCTCGGGTAGATAATTGCACGTATGTGCTGCTGGCCAACAGCGGTTTGCAATAAAAATGATAAAAAGGTGCCACCCATCTCCCTTCTGATCTTATAAAGTGGGTTGTTTGTGGCTGGTAGGCCTCAATTCTCTTAATTGGTGATGGTGGGCCCATGTTCTTGAAAAATGTGAAGACTTTGCACAGTGGAACATTATCACACCAAATTCATGTACGACCAATGAGTGATGTATTGTGGGAGCTCCTTTTTGCTCACTTAACCCTCTGGGCGATACAATAAGATCGCCCAGGAGGGGGCGCAGCACTTTTTTGTTATTTTTTTATTTCTTAAATAATGTAGCGAGCCCTCGGCTCGCTACATGATAGCCGCTGCCCAGCGGCATCCCCCCACCCACTCCGATCGCCTTCGGCGATCAGAGTAAGCAGGAAATCCCGTTCAGAACGGGATTTCCTGCTGGGCTTCCCCGGTCGCCATGGCGACCGGGCGGGATGACGTCACCGACGTCATGGACGTCGTGACGTCAGAGGGAGTCCCGATCCACCCCTCAGCGCTGCCTGGCACTGACTGGCCAGGCTGCGCAAGGGGTCGGGGAGGGGAGGGGGCTGCGCGACACGGCGGCGAGCGGCGGCGATCGGAAGTTACACGCAGCTAGCAAAGTGCCTGAGAACTCCTCCTGCGTGACATACCCCGAGCTCAGCTCGGGATTATCGCTCAGGAGGTTAAAGGATACCAGTAGCCACCAAAAAAAAAAAAAAAGTTACATGCTCACCTAAGAGAAAAGAAGGATCCTTTCCACAAACTCTCCACTGCCAGCCGGGATCTCCTTCATCTTTGTGGCCATGCTCAAGTCTGAACGATCTGCTTCCAACACTATGCAGGCGCGCTGATGGCCTACACCTGTGAGTAGCATGGAGCCACTCGAGCACAGAGGCAAATGCCATGCACAAGCAGCTCAGTGCTGCTGCACGGGCACAGACTGACTCGCACCTGTACATCATGGCCATGTTCATTCACAGATGGGAGCGTTGTCCCACAAACCTTTTCAACCAATCATTGTTGAATAGGCTCAGAGGGTCACAGCACTGCAACAGCAAGTTTTGGAGAGACGGGGAAGCCTCTGGATTAAGGCGAGTATCTATTTTTTTTTTCTCTCTCCTAAAAAAGCCTTTCAGTACACTTAAAAAAGAAAGTACTTTACAGCTATTACTATTACAGCTTTAACCTCTTGATGACCGCGGTCTTAAACCCCCTTAGTGACCAGGCCATTTTTACCAAAATAGGCCACTGCAGCTTTAAGGCCTCTCTGCACACAAGTGATCCTCCCCTTTTCTCCCCACCAACAGAGCTTTCTGTTTGTGGGGTCTGATCGCTCCCCCCCATGTTAATTTTTTTAACAAATGTTTTGTTTTGTTTTTTTAATAACTATGCTTTTTTTTTTTTCTTTTAATTAATTTTGTAACCCTCCCTCTCCTGCCAGCCAATCAGCGTGATCGGCTGTCATAGGCTTCAGCCTATGACAGCAGTCAGCGGATCACTTTTTTTTGCCTTCCAGGGGGACAGCCGTGTCACTGTAGATCGCAGCACTGTAAAATTTTAATAGAAGGCGGTTTCACTGTCTAACAGTCTCTGAGCGGCGATCGCCGCTGGGAGACTGCTCCGACAGTCATCCGGAGATGCACATGCATTAGCAATCTCCATTCCCAGCCATTCACGCCAATCGGCGTGGAGTAGTCTGGGGGCTGCCGCTGCAGTCACGCCAGTCGGCGTGGAGCAGTCGGCAAGCAATTGAAGAAGGCAGATTTAAAATGAAAAAAATTAGCATAGCTTTGTTAGTACTGGGGCCTTTCAACCCTAACAAAATCTTGGTGGTTCTTATTCATCAGGAATTTGCTGCTAATTCTGCAAAACAATTGATGATGCTCGCAGTCTGCAAATTACGATTATATGAAACTTTACACATTTTTTGCAACTACAGCCACGCGTTATTATAATTTGGACATTCAATTGCTTTTGTGTAATCCATTCAGTATTTTGTGTAATTTTGTGTAATGGTTTGTGGAGATGCCGCCGTTCAGACCGGCGGTTTCCGCACAGCAGCATGCGTCTGGTTTGTCTGAGCCTTCTAGTGCACACAGAGGGAGAGCTGCGCGCGCTAGGAGGCAGGACCTTTATGCCAGTAGGAGAGGGATCAGCTGATAAGGACGATCAGCTGATCCCAGTGCAGTGGGTGATTGGCTGAGTGGTGCTGTGCGGCGCTGAGGAGCGCTGCACTATATATAGATCTTGCCGGTCAGTCTCAGGTTGTCTGCCGTTGCGAATACTTACGTGTGAGCACTCAGACCTCAGTCAGATCCCACAGTGTGTTAGAACGAGGAGGACCTGGGAATTCACACTTAGCCAGATTACGTTTGTGTTATTCTTAGACCAGTTCCGGAGTGTTGTGACCAAGGACCTCACACCCAAGCTTAGGATTACTGTGTCATTGCTGTGTTATACTTTAGACCAGTTCCGGGGTGTCGAGACCTAGGACCTCACACCCAAGCTTAGGAATACTGTGTCACTACTGTGTTATACTTTAGACCAGTTCCGGGGTGTCGAGACCAAGGACCTCACACCCAAGCTTAGGAATACTGTGTCACTACTGTGTTATACTTCAGACTAGTTCCTGGGTGTCGAGACCACGGACCTCACACCCCAGGCTAGGACTCTGTTCTATTTCTGTTATGACTACTTGTTCTGTTGACCTCTCTGATGCTTTCTAATTTGGTACCTCTGCATATCTGCCTACCTGTTGCCAGACCCTGCCTGTACCCGGTTACCGAATCAGTCTTCTGTCTCTGTACCTCATCTGCTCGTGTGTTGCCGACCTGGCCTGCCCAACCTTTCAGGCTGTCACTCACCCTTGAGTGCTCAGTCTATCTGTACTAGCAGTGACACCATTCCACCAAGTGTCAGTTGCAACTAGGACTGCTGCTCCTCAGAGAGTCCAGCCTGTGAGCAGCCAGTGGCCTCTTCCCCTGGAGTTCCCTGGCTGCAGTACAGTGTATTATCTGAATTATTAGATATCCTTGGTTGCCAGGTTCTCACTATTCTCCCTCTCTAGGAGATAGTCTCTGCACTGCCCAGGGCCACCTGCCCCTCAGGTGGTTCTTGGCCGAGCTGCTTATATCTCCCGCTCCTCGGGAGATAGCCTACAGTTACACCAAACACTTACACTTTATTAGGTGTCCAGAGGTTAGTCATACTTGTATTATTGGTGATTCTGCAGATCACCCATAATCAGGTATACATCTGTATTGTTAATGATTCTGCAGATCATCAATAATCAGATTCTCTCTGTGTGCCGACACCGATCGTTACATTTTGGCTTAATTTTGCCCTTACTGGCGGTTAATAACAAAGACTCCATCCTTTCTATATTCACCAAAATTAATATACATTTTAAGGGAAATGGTGGGAACAAGACAAAAAAATAATTTTTCAAAAAGATCTTGTCGTTTTTGAGAAAATTGACCATAAAAGTGCAAAGGAAAAAATGTTTTTTAAACTAAGGAAAAAAAAATGTATTTTCATTTTTAAATCCATTTTACTCAAAAACTACAACTTTTTTAAAAAATATTTTCTTGCCTTGTTCCCACTATTTTCCTTAAAGCGGATCCGAGATGAAAAACTAACTATAACAAATAACTTGTCTATATATCTTATCTAAACTTTAGATAGTTTACACAGCAAATCTAGCTGCAAACAGCTTCAACAGTATATGATTATTTATTCCTGTGATACAATGAGAGCAGCCATGTTTGTAAACCTTACACGGTGGCAGGCTTATCTGTATCTTGAGCCATCAGCCTAATCCTCTCTCTTCCTCCCTCCTCCCCTCTGCCTCTGAAATCTCTGGCTAGTAACACCTCCCCCTCCTCCTGCCCAGACTGAGCTCCCATGAGCCCTTGCTACTACCAAGGCTCTCTGAAAACCTGTGGGCGTGTTTTTTTTTTTTTAGTTTATAGGGAATTAGAGTATTAAAACAAAAACAAAAAAGTATTTGGCTTGAGGAATGCCCTATAAACAATAGGAAAGGAACACAATTATGCAATGAGTAAAAGTTCACCTCGGATCCACTTTAACATTTGTAGAGATTTTGATGGCAATAGCATGTACTGTATGAGCGCTTTGCTATCCTCCACTAGTGATGTAGTGAACATCCAATTTTGCATTCGCAAATGCGCATGCAAATTTACCGCAAGTGTTCATGAACTGGCTGTTTGTGGTGGACTCCATAGACTTTTTTTTATGTCAAATCTTTGTTTATTACAGATTTTAACAGTACAATAGACCGCTTTGGTAATGCATTTAACATTGCATTGGAAACATCAGTATTATTTTAGTCAGTAAATAGTAAAAGCAGGTAGAAGTCAATAGTCTAGAGTACACAAAGAATATAGAGTAGAATGATGAACTATGTTCTCAAAGAACACTTGTCTAATAAACACGTAGAAATGTTTGTCTTCGCCTATTTCTCAGGCTCCATAGACTTTAATGGCAAGTGAATGGCTGCTGACTTTTGCAGTTAATAGCAAAGACCCTGTACATGCTAGAAACACCAACTTCGCAAGGTATGTTAAGGAGGACAGTGGAAACAAGAGGCATATTTTCAAAAAGACCTTACAGTTTTTGAGAAAATCTATTTTGAATATCTTATTCCGAGTAAGGGAAATGTTTTAATGGCCGCCGGCTTTAGCGGTTAATAGCAAAGTTTCCAAATGCATTAGAAACACCAAATTTGGTTGGTATATGGGAACAGTGGGAACAAGAGGAAAAATATTTTTCTTCAAAGAGACCTTGTAGTTTTGAGAAAATTGATGTTACAGTTAGAGGTGTGTGTGTGTGTAAAAATAAATGATATGGGGTCCCCCCCCCTCCCGAGCCTCTTTAGCCCTCTGTCCCCATGCAGACTGGGATTGTCAGAATGCGGAGTCCCAGCCATGTGGGGTTTCGCACCCTGAGCTATACCAGCCCGCAAGGTCAATGGTAATGAGAACATTCATTTTTTTATTAAAAATAAAAAATTTGCGTTAAATGCGAACAGCAACCAACCCAAGTTCACCAAGAACTTTTCACTGGCGAACTATTTAGGCCATCTCTATTCCCCACTAAAGTCGGCATAAAGTTACGCAAAAATGATTTTCCATTAGGATTTTGCACTAGAATCATGAATTACGATGCAAAATATGATTATGCGAAATTCCTGCTTATCACTAAACATTTAACATACTTTCCTTCCCACATTTTTTTTTTTTTACATTTTTACCGGTCATTTTCCTTCTTATATCTATTTGAGATGTTAACCTCCTTAGCGGTAACCCCGTGCTGGACACGGGGTAAGCCGCGCAGGAGGATTTCTCAGGCCCCGCTGGGCCGATCTGCATAATTTTTTTTTTATACACGCAGCTAGCACTTTGCTAGCTGCGTGTTACGATCGCCACCGCCCCGCGCCGATTCACCGCTACCCGCCGCATCAGAGGGTGCCCCCTCCCCCCCGAGACCCGTGCGCTGCCTGGCCGATCAGTGCCAGGCAGCGCTGAGAGGTGGATCGGGACTCCCTCTGACGTCACAACGTCAGAACGGGATTTCCGGATGGGCATACGCGCCGGCGGCGATCGGCGCATACGGGGGGATGCCGCAGGGAGGGGGGAAGCAGCTAAAAAAAAAAAAAAAAAAAAAAGGTTAAAAAAAAACCTCCCGCGCCCGCAAGGCCGCGGGAATCATACCGCCAGGGAGGTTAAAGTATCTCTATAAAAAGAAAAAAAATGAACAAAACATATAAACCGAACGCTGTGTAATTTTTTACTAATTTTTTTTTTTAAATCCAAAGTAAATGCTTCGAGATGAGAGAAAAAAAACTTTGCAATGTGCGACAGCCGGACAGTGAGTGAACCTGGAGCGAGAGTTTGAGAACCTGCAAATCTCAACATGATTTTACACAAGGTAAACAGGTCAAACATTCATTGCCAACAGTGGCACTCTGATACCCCATCCCCCCTCCCCCAATCACGGATTCGACTATTCGGCCGCGATTGAAAAATATCCGGAAACCGCGTCATTGATTTCCGGATTTGAGCCGGACTCATGAATTTGACTCTGATTTTTTCCCGTGAATGGGGCAATCATGGCTAAACACGGCCGTGATCACTTTAAAGTCTGAAATCCCAGAAGTGAACTGGAGGCGGGGTCGGAGCATCGGTGAGTGGCTGCGCGGGTAGAGGATGTCTACGGGGGACCATTAGAAGCTCCGGGTAAGTTCAACTCTTTTTCCCCGACCCCCCCCCCCCCCCCCCCCCCTACAGTATTCCTTTAAATGGGGCTATTAATTGGTAATAATTGGTTTTAAACAGGGAAATACACTTTAAGCAATTGCAGAGGTGATGGCAAGTCCCAATGGCACCTGTCAGTTGTGGTACCACTGGAGGATAAGTGGGCAACGCCACAAAAACACCCAGAGAGTTAAGGATTTTGTAAATGTTTTGTTTTTGTGTTTTCTTGCATCGATAGCAATGACATGGCAGGCCAGCAAAGTTGCCCGTTAAATCAGCCCAAAAATTGTAGCATCCGTGGACCCTGGTGGTGGGTACACAGACTGTGGATGTCATTAAATTCGACATGAGAGGCGGCAGCAGGAAGACTGAGCAGCACTCTGTGGCAGTACAGAAGAAGAGTATGGCACCCCATTGGTGGCACCACAGCACAATAAATTATCAGCCAAACAATTGTAGCATCCGTGGACCCTGGTGGTGGGTACACAGACTGCTGTTGTCAAATACAACAGGAGATGTGGCAGCAGGAGGACTAAGCAGCACTCTGCGGTAGCACAGAAGAGTATGGCAACTCACTGGTGGCTAGTGATGTCACGAACCTCCGATTTTCGGTTTGCGAACCTCCGTGGAAAGTTTGGTTAGCAAAAAAGTTTGCGAACCGCAATAGACTTCAATGGGGAGGCGAACTTAAAATTTAAAAAAAAAAAATTCTACTGGCTGGAAAAATGATATAAAACATATTGCAAGAGATCTAATACTTGGAGGAAGGCCCTCCTACCCTTCTACCTATTCGCTCCTCCCGGAGGGAGGAGGGTCTCATCTGCTAGGGAATTATAGTATTTCAAAAGCCAGCTTACATACCGTGGCTGGGAATTGAACCCAGGTCTCAGTGTATGGTAGGTAACTAACATATCCATTATACCACCAACACTACTAGCTGAAGCTAGCCTAGCATGTACCATTTATGCTCAATCCAAGAGAAAAATTAGACAAGACAAATAACATTTATATCACACTTTTCTCATGGCGGACTCAAAGCACCAGAGCTGCAACCACTAGGGCACACTCTATAGGCAGTAGCAGTATTAGGAAGACTTGCCTAAGGTCTCCTACTGAATAGGTGCTGGCTTACTGAACAGACAGAGCTGAGATTCGAACCCTGGACTCCTGTGTCAGAGGCAGAGCCCTTAACCATTACACCATCCAGCCACTGCTTAAGGATTTGTAGCCAGGCATGGCCTTGCCTTTTTGTGTTCAACAGTTGTCAAGAGAAAAATTAGACAAGACAAATAACATTTATATTGCGCTTTTCTCCTGGCAGACTCAAAGTGCCAGAGCTGCAGCCACTAGGGCACGCTCTATAGGCAGTAGCAGTGTTAGGAAGACTTGCCTAAGGTCTCCTACTGAATGGGTGCTGGCTTACCGAACAGACAGCCGAGATTCGAACCCTGGTCTCCTGTATCAGAGGCACTGTACCACCAACACTACATGCTGAAGCCAGCCTAGCATGTACCATTTATGCTCAATCCATTTATGCTCAAAAATACAATTCCACGGAAAGCGGTGACCATCCCTACTAGAGAGAGAGAGAGATGAATCTACCTGGCTATCTGGGGTTCTCTTTGGACAACTGTTGAACACAAAAGGCAAGGCCATGCTGGCTACAAATCCTTAAGCAGTGGCTGGATGGTGTAATGGTTAAGGGCTCTGACTCTGACACAGGAGACCAGGGTTCAAATCTCGGCTCTGTCTGTTCAGTAAGACGGGACCTATTCAGTAGGAGACCTTAGGCAAGTCTTCCTAACACTGCTACTGCCTATAGAGTGTGCCCTAGTGGCTGCAGCTCTGGTGCTTGGAGTCTGCCAGGAGAAAAGCGTGATATAAAATGTTATTTGTCTTGTCTTGTCTAATTTTTCTTTTGGATTGAACATAAATGGTACATGCTAGGCCAGCTTCAGCTAGTAGTGTTGGTGGTATAATGGATATGTTAGTTACCTACCATACACTGAGACCTGGGTTCAATTCCTAGCCATGGTATGTAAGCTGGCTTTTGAAATACTGTAATTCCCTGGCAGATGAGACCCTCCTCCCTCCGGGAGGAGCGAATAGGTAGAAGGGTAGGAGGGTCTTCCTCCAAGTATTAGATCTCTTGAAATATGTTTTGTATCATTTTTCCAGCCAGTAGAATTTTTTTTTTAAATTTTAAGTTCGCCTCCCCATAGAAGTCTATTGCGGTTCGCGAACTTTTTTGCTAACCAAACTTTCCACGGAGGTTCGCAAACCGAAAATCGGAGGTTCGCGACATCACTAGCCACCAGAGGAGGGATTAGGTAGAAGGGGAGGAGGGTGGAGGAAGGAGGAGCTGTCCCTTAATTAGTGTAGACAGACGAGTGAGTCAAATGGCAGAAGATACTTGCCTTGTATAAGGGGGGGGGCTCCAAGAGTGAGTGCAGTCTGATTGGCAACACTGTGCCTGCTGACTGTGATGAAGAGGGTCAAAGTTTTGCTCAATAGAGCATTATGGGGCGAATCGAACTTCCGGGAAAGTTCGCCATTGGCAGGCGAACGCGAGCCACCGAAGTTCGCCAGCGAACCGTTCGGGACATCTCTACTGGTGGCACAACAGCACGATAAATCAGCCCAAACATTTTAGCATCTGTGCACCCTGGTGGTGGGTACACAGACTTTAGTAGTAAACCACAACATCAGCATCAGGAGGAGGACTAAGGACTCAGCAGCAGCACAGAAAGGCATGGCCCCTCATTGATGGCACCACAGCACAAGAATTGTGCCCAAAAATTGTAAGTATCCCTGGACCCTGGCATTGGGAGCACAGACTTTTGTAGTTAAGTACAACTTTATTAGCAGCAGCAGCTGGGGTGGATGTCTCAACCTGCGTGGGGCGTTGGCTGCTGCTGGGAGGTCTGTGAGAAACTCATGATGGGCTGCTCCTCTATCATGTCCATCAATACCTGTGAGTCATGCTCAAGAAAGACCACATGGCGTTGAGCCAATGTGCTGAAAATGGGTGACACCAGTTTTGGCTGACTCCGCCCAGGCTGTGCTCTGGATAAACCCCTCTCTACTGCACCCCCTACAGCTGAGCGCCCTCTCCCTGGGAGTGGACCAGTCTCAGAAGGTGCCGAGGCAATGGAACTCCCTCTCCTGCCATACCCACGACCCCTGCCAGACATGCTGAATACTGTGCACAAGATTTCAAGGTGGAGAAAGTGTGCTGCTTTTTAAAGTCAATAAGTGTGTGGGCCTGGGGACAGACGGAATATAACAGGGGGCGTTTGATTTTTCAGAAATGAACAAAAAAAAATACAAACAAATGCGCAGATAGCGCAAATAAAGTAATAAAACACAAAAATAAAAAAAAAAGCGCCGCGGTCTGACTGCACTATGCACACAGCAAAGTAACTGGCTGCACGCTACTAGCACAGTGCAATGTCACTGACTAAACTTAGTGACTGAACAGTGGCAGTGAATGCAACTAACTGAAGTTGATCACTGGCTATGAGCGAAATACAAGTGTCAGATACAGTAAAATATAGAACACAAAAATTAGTGGACAGCGGTCTGCCTGCAGTGCACTAATAGAACAGTACAATGTCACTGACTAAACTTAGTGACTGAACAGTGGCAGTGACTACAACTAACTGAAGTTGATCACTGGCTGTCTGGCTTAGCTAGCTAACAAGTATACAGTAATAGAGCAGTGGAATCAGTGTGAAGTTGACCCGCCTGCACTAAGCACAGCAATCAGTACACTGTCACTGACTGCAGCTAACTGATGTTAATCACTCACTGGCTAGCTAAGTACAAGGATGTACAGTCACTAATAGCGCAGTAGAATCAGTGAACCTGCCTGCACCAAGCACAGCAATCCGAAGTATAGATAGAAGTAAAAATGCTGTTTTTAGGACAAAACGCGCTTGCTGAAGCAACAAGTGGCCTGGAGATGATCCTCTCAGTGCCACAGTCTAGCAAGGATGGAACTTTCCATCATGGCCTCCGCTTTATATACAGGAGGTAAGGGCATAGCCTCCCCTCCTGTGATTGGTTGCTAGGGCCTGGCTGGGGGTCTGATTGGCCCAGGGGGGTGTAATTTCCACTTATTTGTGCTAATCACGACCTAATCATGGCTTTACCCACCACGATCACGACCGTGAATGCGTTCCGAATATTCTTATTCACAGCATTTCCGTGATCCAGAATCAATTACTGCATCAAATACTGAAACAGAACAGTGAAAAAATGCTCATGAATCACTGCTAATCCGTGATCACGGAAAATATCTGCCCACCACTGATTGCCAAGGAACTTTAGCCAACAAAACCCAACTTCCTCCTTTTCAGCTCGGTAACCATTAACTTTTCAGGTAAACCACATCATGTAGAAGGAATGCAAGCTCCATCTGACCATCACATTACACCAGTCAGATCTAATGACCCCTGACAGGTCAGGCTATCAGCAACAGGTGAGCCACCAATAGATTTCAGGTCATTAATTAATAGAGAGAGTTATAAGGGCAGGGCGATACATTTCTCAATCAGTATTCCAACGAACAGTCCGCACTCAGACTGTTTGCAGTAACTTGAAGGTTCCTGCAGAGCAGACTCCATACTAGTATATAGTGTCTGTCCTGTGCCTTGACAAACGAGACCCCTAGTGGCCCCGAAATGATCGTCAGATAACACGGTCAGATAATATGTCGTGTGTAATGGAACAATTAACCTGCAAGTTACTGCAAAATGTCAGAGTGCGGACCCTTATCTGGAATACTGTATTGGATGGCTGCTGGGTCCAGCGCCGACGACATTCCTGCATAAGCTGTGCGATCTTTTTGGATTTGACATTTCTCAATCAGACTTTGAGATGTGACCAAAGTCAAGTGATTGATGAATTGCAACTCTGATTAATTCTCAATCAGGGATGTTTGCTTACGTGGTTCATTATCGATTGGGTCCCTTGAAGAACTGCAGTGAAAACAAGGTAACAAAAAATTGATTCCCATCAATATCTATCCACTGTGGAAATTGGCAGAAAAAAAAATTGTTATACTTTATTGAACAATGACAAAGATTCCTATCCATCTATCCATCTCCATGTATTCCAAACCATCCATATCTATCTATCTATCTATCTATCTATCTATCTATCTATCTATCTATCTATGGCCAGATTTCTGGGAAGGCCAGAAAGGCCATGGCCTTGGGAAATAAAAAGTAGCAGGGCACATGACTTGGAGAGATAAGAGGTCACATGACAAAGTAAATCATCTCCCCAGCTTTGCACTGTTCTGCCTGAATTCCAGAGATCCCTGCATCTCTCGCACTACCTGATGTGTGTAATGAAAGCCACTCTCCTACACTGTGCCTTAAAGCTGAAGCCTCTCTCGCCTCGGCCTGGCACTGGTTCCCCCTCCTACACTGCGCCCTGAGGCTGGAGCCTCTCTTGCCTCGGCCTGGCCTTGACAGCCAGCATCTGCTGTGGCCTGATGATCCTGTCCTCTGCTCAGGTAGTGCGAGAGATGCAGGGACCTCTGGAATTCAGGCAGAACAGTGCAAAGCTGGGGAGATGCTTTACTTTGTCATGTGACCTCTTATCTCTCCAAGTCCTGTGCCCTGCTGATTTTTATCTCCCAAGGCCATGGCCTTTCTGACCTTCCCAGAGATCTGGCCCTAGATAGATAGATAGATAGATAGATAGATATGGATGGTTTGGAATTCACGGAGATGGATGGATGGATGGATGGATAGATGGATAGATAGATAGGAATCTTTATTGTCATTGTTCCAAAAATTATAACAATTTTTTTTCTGCCAATTTCCACAGTAGATAGATATTGATGGGAATAAATTTTATTTGTTTCCTTGTTTTCACTGCAGTTCTTCAAGGGACCCAATCAATAACATACAAGCTGCGGTGAGAACAAAAATATACAGGCTCAAGTAGCAGAGCTCTTGAGTTCAGTGAATTTCTTCATGCACGCATTCATGGACACACATTATCACAGGCTTTCTCAACCAGGGTTCCTTGAGGACTCTGCAGGGGTTCCTTGGCATTTTCCCCCATCGTGGGGATGTATAATAGAGCACACTATAATAAGTAGTACTGTAACAAGAAGCACTAAATTAGGGCATCAGGAGATGGTATAATGAGTGGCAGTGTAATGGGGGTAGTGAAATAAACAGCCACACATACTTTTAAAGACCATGCCTCCTGCAAAATAAATGTAGGGGTTCCTCGAGACCAAAAAATTGTTTGCAGGGGTTCCTTGAGATCCAAAAGTTATTTGCAGGGTTCCTCCATGGTAGAAAGGTTGAGAAAGGCTGTATTATCAGCTCAGCTAGGTCTCCACCTCACTGGTCTGTTAAATTTTTGTTTGTTTTTTTTTCCCCATGTAATGACAGCAGCATTCTCTGTGTTACAGCTTAGTAGCAGCAGAGCATTGTACTGGCGTACATGCAAAAAGGGAGTCTGGACAAAAGGGTGCAGGATATAGACGAAATTATACGTTTTTATCTAAAACAATATGTTTTGTTTATAGCTTATAAATGAAAATGAAGTGCTAAATATGTTGAATTAATGGAAATGAAACGTCAAAATACAGTCTATAACAAAAAAAAAAAAAAAAAATTTATATATATATATATATATATATATATATTTACACTTGTATTTACCATAGTAATACAATTTTAGATATTACAGGTATTTTACTGCAACTATACCTAAATGTACTCTAACAGAGATCTCTCCCTATCCCTAACCACCAGGGCCGGCGCTACCATTAAGGCAAAGAAGGCAGCTGCCCCAGGGCCCCAGAGCTTGTAGGGGCCCCCAGTGGCTACAAGAGGAAAAAAAAAATTTTCAAATCGGCCTTATAGTTTTTGAGAAAATCGATTTTAAAGTTTTAAAGGAAAAAAAAAACACTTAAAAACCTGCCGACTTTAATGGTTAATAGCAAATCCACCTTACATGCTAGAAACCCTAAATTTGCAGGATATGTTAAGGAAATCATTAGAAATAAGAGGAAAAAACAATTTTTCAAAAAGACCTTATAGTTTTTGAGAAAATCGATTTTAAAGTTTAGACGGAAAAAAGTATAGTTTTAAATGCGGTAAATGTAACTTTTAGTAGCAAACCTAACGGTAGTGTCATTTTACATGTATCAAACGAAAGCGCAATCAATTTCCTGACGGGGTTTCCAGGGGGTCTATACGCAGCAGCAGCGCTTTGGCCAGGGATCGCTATACAGCCGCAATATGGCTGTATGAAGATCCCTGGCATTTTTTCCTATTTTCCCCCCAAAAATTTTTATGTTTAGAGTGTGGGAATTTTTTTAAAAAAAAATTATGTGGGGTCCCCCCTCCTGAAACTTTTTAACCCCTTGTATCCCTTGCAGGCTGGGATAGCAAGAATGTGGAGCTCTGACCGATTGGGGCTTCACACCCTGACTATACCAGCTGCAAAAAAGGTCTCCTAATGCCGATTTATGTTCGGGGTATATGTTGGGGGGGCCCCCAGGTTTATTTTGCCCTAGGGCCCCATTGTTGCTTAAACCGGCCCTGCTAACCACAAGACCCCCCCCCCCCCCCCCTCCTTTGGTGGAAATATGCATAATTTAATAAATTGTATATATTACATATATTGTACTGTAACTATACCTAACCCTACTCTCACACAGAACCCTCCCTGTACCTATCCCTTACCCCTAGACCCCCCTGATGGTGCCTAACCCTAAAAACCTCTGGTGGTGCCTAACCCTAAGGGCCCTTTTATACTTAATCAGTTGCTCTCAGTTATAACTGAAATGAAGTTGATTTTCAAAGTAATGCCCATGTTTTCCTATGGCACAGTTCACACTTAATGCGTTTTAACTGAAAAATTCTTCCCAATGCACTGATGTGGAAAAAAGGCGTACTAATGCGCACTAACGCATACCAACTGAGTGTAAATGGGGCCTGAAGCCCCCGGTGGTGCCTAACCCTAACCACCCACGTGGTGGTGCCTAAACCTAACCATCCCCCTGGTGGTGCCTAACCCTAACCACCCCCCTGGTGGTGCCTAACCCTAACCACCCCTCTGGTGGTGCCTAACCCTAACCATCCCCCTGGTGGTGCCTAACCCTAACCACCCCCCTGGTGGTGCCTAACCCTAACCACCTCCCTGGTGGTGCCTAACCCTAACCATCCCCCTGGTGGTGCCTAACCCTAACCACCCCCCTGGTGGTGCCTAACCCTAACCACCCCTCTGGTGGTGCCTAACCCTAACCATCCCCCTGGTGGTGCCTAACCCTAACCATCCCCCTGGTGGTGCCTAACCCTAACCACCCCTCTGGTGGTGCCTAACCCTAACCATCCCCCTGGTGGTGCCTAACCCTAACCACCCCCCTGGTGGTGCCTAACCCTAACCACCTCCCTGGTGGTGCCTAACCCTAACCACCCCCCTGGTGGTGCCTAACCCTAACCACCCCTCTGGTGGTGCCTAACCCTAACCATCCCCCTGGTGGTGCCTAACCCTAACCATCCCCCTGGTGGTGCCTAACCCTAACCACCCCCCTGGTGGTGCCTAACCCTAACCACCTCCCTGGTGGTGCCTAACCCTAACCACCCCCCTGGTGGTGCCTAACCCTAACCATCCCCACTGCACAAACACCCTTACACACATATAAACAATAATATATTTGATACCGTAAAATACTTCACTACAAATAACATGAATAGAATAAATTATACATTTTTAATAGAATAAATGGCCTTAAAATCACGTACACGTTAAAAATACTAAAATAATGTTAATATTAAAACCGATATACAGTGGGATGCAAAAGTTTGGGCAACCTTGTTATGTAAAAAGAGAACCGAGAGCCCAATATAGTGTAGTAAGTATTGACAATTGGGTAAGTGAAACGAGTATAATATATACTCACAAACCAGGGTTACCTCCAAGTAACCACTGTACAGGGAGGTGAGGAGATTAGCCTGTCCTCACTCAGGATTAAGCTCCCTAGCGTTCTGGGCGAGCTACGCAGCGTGACCAAGCATCACACCGATGCGAAACGGCCGTTGCTCCTCCACCTAGTGCCTGACACCCACCTCCTGCACCGAAAACCCTGCCTTTTGCCGGACACGTAACCGATAGCTAGCATCACACCCATGTAACACTTGGATGGCAATTAAAGTGTTTCTGATGTCTGTACATGAACATTGATTGTCACTATCTGAGCTGCAAGTAAAGTTGTGAGATGGCAGGTGCACGCTTGCTTATTTCTTGTGCATAGACGATGTTTGTAATAAACCTTATTCTGTAAATGAAAACTGTTGTTAACACGATCCCTGCAGCTGCTATTCCTCGGGTGCCCCGATTTCCTCTCGGGCGCCCAATAGCCGATATTTTGCATTGCAGCCTATGGCGGCGCCCTTTTTGTCCATTAGCCATATGCGCCCTTTTTTACTGCTTTCTTGTACTGTATCAGTCATCAGTGAAAGCAGGAAGTTTTAAAACAAGACTGTATTTATATCTGTAACAGCTAAGGCCTCGAATGCCTCTAGTCGGAGGACCTCAACACTCTCCTACACTCAGCTATAAGTCAAAATAAATAGCACTGTGGTCTGCAAAGAAACAAAAATGAATGCTACACTAAAAGATTTAAAGGGAATGTCCAATGAAAATAAAAAAATGAGTTTCACTTACCGGGGGCTTCTACCAGCCCCATGCAGCCATCCTGTGCCCTTGTAGTCACTCACTGCTGCTCCAGTCCCCCACTGGCAGCTTGCCGACCTCGGAGGTCGGCGGACCGCATTGCATACATTTTTACACATTCCCGCTAGTGCAGGAACATTAACACATACATTTTTACGCATTACTGGTTCATTGCGTAAAAATGTACGCATTGAACCAGTAACGCGTAAAAATGTATGTGTTAATGTTCCTGCACTAGCGGGAATGCGTAAAAATGTACGCAATGCGGTCCGCCGACCTCCGAGGTCGGAAAGCTGCCAGCGGGGGACTGGAGCAGCAGTGAGTGACTACGGGGGCACAGGATGGCTGCATGGGGCTGGTAGAAGCCCCAGGTAAGTGAAACTCATTTTTTTATTTTGCTTGAACCTTCCCTTTAATGCCTGTTTTTGAACGGATCTGGCAAGCTTGGCTGGACTGGAGGGACAGGAATGAAGCCTAATCACTAATTGTATTCTGTTTGCAGACCTTACAGTGTGCCATAAGGTGAATATAATTCTATTTACTTTCCTAGGTGTTCATTGAGAAGACTTGACCACCACTTTACCACTGATAACATCCTTGACTAATGTTTTTCTGATACCGATTACATAGTTTTTTCTTTTGTTTATTGTGCGTTATAGCTGTACTTGTGTTATATGATTTATGTTTTTCGGTCATCCCCTGATGCGATAACTCAGGGGTTAGGAACCTTTTTGACCGAGAGAGCCATAAACGCCACATATTTTAAAATGTAATTCCATGAGAGCCATAAAATGTTTCAAACTGGGACAATAGGGCTCACGTCCCCCTGTTGCCATGGTGAAGTGGATACAGTTAATCCACCAAGCAGCAGAAGTGTCAGACACGTCTTCAGCTTCTCTTGGGTTTCAGCAACGTCAGCAATATCCCCTAGAGCCAGACAGGAGAAATACAGACTAACAGCTTGTACAATTAGCTAGCTGACTTGGGGGTTGATTAATTTTGTAGGATGAGATCCCGCGCTTTGGCCCAATAGGAGTGCGGGGATCTCGTTCTATAAAGTCACTGGACCTGACCGGGTCCAAAGTGGGACGACTGGAGCAGCAGTTCATTTTGGGGTAGCGCCAGTAAGTTAGTGGTGCATGCTACAGCAGTAACGTGCCTACTTTGAAAATTGTATTTGCGCTGCCACACTAAGCTGCGCTGCTTGAGCACTGTAGCTCAGTGACTCAACCCCTACTGATTTGTCTGTGAGCCAGATGTAGCCATCAAAAGAGCAACATCTGGCTCCCGAGCCATAGGTTCCCTATCTCTGAGATAACTGTTATATTGCTATTCTCAATAAAAGATTTGAAACTAAAACAGGACTATATAAATGTATTTATATTTGCAACACAAGCTATGTATCCCCTTCTGATGCTGAATTTATATATATAGCTGTGTGCTCTAACATCTTGCAAGTATACGCTGTCTACAAACGTATACAAAGTCTAAAGATGGCTCAATGGCCAAAGGCTCTTAGTTTTTCTTTTCAGTTAGCCAAAAAAAATGGTATCATTCTGTTTCAAAACTTCAAACTTCCTGTAAACTTATTTTAAGATCTGTAAAGGTGAACAGAGGCTCCAGTAGGATAAAATAGGTAACATGTTTAAAAATAGAGGTGATGGAGGTGAGCTTACCTCCTCCAAGTAGACACAAATTAGTAATGATGTTGTATCAACACAATCATTTGTTTATACACTTCATCAGGCAATAGGGATGGAGTATACAGCAATGCAGGTCTAAGACTCAACCAAGCGCCTCTGTAGTTAGCTTAGTCCTAGACCTGCATTGCTGTGTACTCCCTCCCTATTGTCTGATGAAGTGGGGTCATTCCTGGGAAACGCATTGTACTGAGTCTTGGCGTGTATAAATACATTATTTTGTTAATACATCATCATTACTAATTTGTGTCTACTTGGAGAAGGCAAGTTCTCCTCCACCACCTCTATTTTTAAACATTTTACCTTTTTTTTATCCTACTGGCACCTCTGTTTACCTTTACATTGTACAAGTCCACCCCCTGCTTATACAGTGGTTGCCTGAGCGCCGGTAACCCTAGTTTGTGAGTATAATGATACTTTTCATTATCTCATCCTTAACCAGTAGATCCCAGGGCTGTGGAGTCGGTACAAAAATCTTCTGACTCCAACTCTGACTCCTCAGTTTATGAAACCACAACTCCGACTCCGGGTAACCAAAATGGCCCCAACTAACTCCTTAGTCTAATATTTAACAGGGCTGTGGATTTTGGACAAAAATCACCCGACTCAGACTCCTCAGTTTATGAAACCACAACTCAGACTCCAACTCCGGGTGCCCAAAATTGCCCCGACTCCGACTCCTCGACTTCGACTCCCACTCCACAGCCCTGGTAGATACTGCACTATATTGGGCTCGTGGTGTCCCCTTTTCTGTATGTTATTTTAAAGGGGAACTGAAGTAAGAGGTATATGGAGGCTGCCAAATGTATTTCCTTTTAATCAATACCAGTTGCCTGGCAGCTCTGCTGGTCTATTTCTCTGCAGTAGTATCTGAATAACACCAGAAACAAGCATGCAGCTAGTCTTGTCAGATCTGACTTTAAAGTCTGAAACACCTGATCTGCTGCATGCTTGTTCAGGGGCTATGGCTAATAGTATTAGAGGCAGAGGATCAGCAGGGCTGCCAGGCAACTGGTATTATTCCACACAAGATCACTGTGCTTACTGAACCCTGTAAAAAAGATCAAAAATTGCACATAGTGCCCAGCACTGTCTTCAACTGGTAACAATAAGCACCCCGTGCCGCACTCCAGGGGGTAGTGCCACCACCAGGATAGGACTATAAGGCTCAGCTCCCCCTTTGTGGGTACACTCACCAGAAGCGCGTCTTGTTAAACTGCGTAATGAATGAGTCACGGAGTGTGACGAAACGCGTAGGGCGGAGTCGGAGGCGCGCTGACGTCAGAGGAGGAAGTGCAGGCAGAGCTGTCCGTGCTGCTTAGTAATATCCGCGGTGAGCGGTTACGGAATAGCTTGTAAGCCTGTATCATTTTATTTGACCTTTTTTAATAAATGGATTTCATGGCTACCCGGTGACTCTGCTACTCCTTGGCTGGCTGGATCAACGGAGGTGGATGTTATACGCAGTTTAACAAGACGCGCTTCTGGTGAGTGTACCCACAAAGGGGGAGCTGAGCCTTATAGTCCTATCCTGGTGGTGGCACTACCCCCTGGAGTGCGGCACGGGGTGCTTATTGTTACCAGTTGAAGACAGTGCTGGGCACTATGTGCAATTTTTGATCTTTTTTACAGGGTTCAGTAAGCGCAGTGATCTTGTGTGGAATAAGTGTATTGTGGGGTGGAGTGACCCTATTCATTGCTGCGATCCCCTGAATATTTTGATATTTTGTCCAGTGGAGCGCAGTATCTTCTATATTGTAGGCAACTGGTATTGATTAAAAGGAAATAAATATGGAAGCCTTCATATACCTCTTACTTCAGTTCCCCTTTAAGATCCGTCCTTCCTTGTCTTGCCTAGGTGCTAAATTGTCACTGTGTAAAGAACTCCTGAGCTGACACTACCTCTATGCCAGCGTGTGTAGTTTGGGATCCTTCTAATGACATGTTCTATGTTTTGGATGGGCTTCTCTCCATTGCACTGCCCTGTCCCCGGTTTGCGGTTCTGCCTGCATCCAGTAGCACAGAGGACAAAGCAGCAAGCTCTATCCACTCGCACTCATAGTAATGTTCTACCTGTATGTGTACAGCAGCCAGGGCTGTATTTAGTGTTCGGGCCGCCCTAGGCATCTCAGACTTATGACCCCCCCCAGAAAGCATATTGGCGTGGCCATAAAATGCAGTGGGCATGTCCATAACATACAGTTGGCGTGACCAATGAAAATTTCCTAGTAAGTGTGCAACTCAAAGTCAGTGGACCCTTGTTTCCTCCCCGGATATGAGTAAAGTGACCCTAAACAAGCAAGTAGGAAATGTTCCCACCATAAAAACACATTAGCCAGTGTTCTCTCCCACAAAATAGTGGTAGGTATTAGATAGTGAGCTCCTATTCGGACAGTCAGTAACATGACTATGTACTCTGTAAATTGCTGCAGAAGATGCCAGTGCTATATTATAATAATAATAATAATAATAATAATAATAATATGGTAGGACATTAGACTATATAATTGTAACGCGGCAATCTTTCACAAGAAAATAGTAGTGCAGCAATCTTTCACAAGAAAATAGTAGTGCAGCAATCTTTCACAAGAAAATAGTAGTGCAGCAATCTTTCACAAGAAAATAGTTGCAATGCAGCAATGCTTCAACATAAAATAATCGTGATGCTGCAATGTTTCAACATAAAATAATCGTAATGCAGCAAGGTTTCACCAGAAAATACATGCTGCTGGCTGCTGGGATGCAGCGGGGATGGGCTAGGGAAGACTGATGGCCCGGGGGGGTGGCAGCTGACGGCCGGGGCATCCGCCCCATTTTGCCTCATGTGTGGACGTCCATGTCCTCATCCATAACTAGCTATTTCAATCCATCTCTCTCCCTCTTTCCATCCATCTCTCTCTCTCTCTCCCCATCCATCTCTCTCTCTCTCTCTCTCTCTCTCTCTCTCTCTCCATCTCTCTCTCTCTCTCTCTCTCGCACAGAGGGGGTGTCACTGCCTATTCAGTAGCATTAATGTGGCGATGAGTGGGGACAGGTCACCTTTTCACTGATTCAGCCTTTTACGCAATGTAAACAGGTCAGACATTCATTGCCAAAGAACTTTAGCCAACAGAACCCAACTTCTTCCTTCATGTCTCGGTTACCATTAACTTTTATGCAAAACATTTTAGTACAAGGGTTGTTTGGTCCTTTGTAGCCCCTTACATACTGCTAGGAGCTCTGGTTCGCCATGAGCTTGCTGGGTAGTCTGTCACATTAACTTACATATAAAGGAAATCTCATGTAGATAGAATGCCAGCTCCATCCGACCTACACGCCAGCCATGTCTGCCAGTGATCTGTTGACTTCTGACAGGTCAGCCACCAATGGATTCCAGGATGTTTATCAATAGAGAGTGAAAAGGGCGGGGCGATACATTTCTCAATCAGACTTCAGCTGAAATAGGACCGTCACCTAAGTCAAGTGGTTGGCGAATTGCAACTGTCTGATTTAAAGAGAAACTCGACCAAAAATTGAACTTTATCCCAATCAGTAGCTGATACCCCCTTTTACATGAGAAATCTATTCCTTTTCACAAAGAGACCACCAGGGGGCGTTGTATGACTGATATTGTGGTGAAACCCCTCCCACAGGAAAAGTTCGTAGTTTTTTTGGCAGTTTCCTGTCTGTGAACCTTGTTGCATTGTGGAAAATAGCGGTTTACAGCTGTTTCCAACTGCCAAAAACCATGCAGCAGCTACATCACCTGCCAACAATAAAATGTTCACTGGAGTTCCTCTTTAAGTGGACCTGAACTCTTGCACAGGACAAAAGGATAACAGAGAAATGCACCCTGTATGTATTTAGAGAGTTTAGCCTGTCTAATTCCTCCTCATCTGTGATTAATCACAAGTTGTAACTGACTCGGCAGAGAGGCCGATTTGACAGCACAGGATGTTATTAATATGTCTGCTTCCATGAAAGCAGGAAGTAGATACAAATCCTGCAATAAATTTACACTGTATCAACTGTAACAAAGACATTTTGGTTATTATGCTGTTGCTATCTTTTAGAGCAGAGAGGAAGTTCCGAGTTCAGTTGCACTTTAATTTTGCTTTTTTTGTTTGGGCCAAGGCCAGGCCGAGGCAGAGGCGAGAGAGGCTCCCCTGTTGGTGGAGAAAAAGGGGGGGGATCACTTGTGTGCTGTGTTGTGTGGCCCTGCAGCGAGGTCTTAAAGCTGCAGTGGCCCTTTTTAAGAAAAAGGGCCCGGTCTTGAGAGGGGTTTAACACTGCGGTCTTCAAGTAGCTAAGCAACCCAGTTGATAGGGACCCATTCAAGCAAACAGCCCGGACCAGAGCTGGGACAAGGTCCTCCAGCACCCAAGGCTGAGACACCAAAGTGCTCCCCTCCATCCCTGCCACCCCAGCCGTCACACACTGATTGCTATTAGACTTAAGGTGGCCACACACCATACAATTTTTTAAATATCTGTTCAATTTAAGAATTGCAATCAATTTCTCTGACTAATTGTAACATTTCAAAAATATGACCAATGTACCACACACCTATGTTTAATCTTTCCCCAATTATGATAAAAATGATTGGAAACTCTGCCAAAATTGCTAGGGTGTGTATATTAATAAATTGACAATCTAACACACACCATACAATCTTTAGAAAGATTGAAGAAAAATATCTGGTATGCCGGATCGATAAAAATCGCAGAAAACGGGAAATCCGATCGAATTTTTCAGTCAAATGAAAAAAAAGCTTTCGATATTTTCGGGAGATCCGATCGTTTTTATCGAATTAACGTAAAATCGGATCATTTTATTGTATCGTGTGTGGCCACCTTAAGAGGCGCCCCAGGGCTCCCAACCACCAAATCCGTAATCTCTAGTTATCTGGCTTGCAGTCACTGTCATGTGTCCCCTTTTTTTATTTCTCTGCTTCAAACACAATAGGGGACTGATAGCTGAGTGAGTTGTGCGCCCCTTCCTACACTGCGCCCCGAGGCTGGAGCCTCTCTCGCCTCTGTCTCGGCCCGCCCTGCGCCCCCTCCTACACTGCGCCCTGAGGCTGGAGCCTCTCTCGCCTCTGTCTCGGCCCGCCCTGCGCCCCCTCCTACACTGCGCCCTGAGGCTGGAGCCTCTCTCGCCTCTGTCTCGGCCCGCCCTGCGCCCCCTCCTACACTGCGCCCTGAGGCTGGAGCCTCTCTCGCCTCGGCTCAGCCCTGCTGTTTTTTTGTTTTTTTTTTGCATCAGACTATGAAAAAAAAATGAATTGGAAATCAGAAAAAATGGAATCTAAAATTACCATGGTAATCAAAACTCAGCAGAAAAATTCTGCATTCTCTGATTTGTCCAATGATTCAGAGTTCTGTGATTGGACTAAAATTACCAAGTGACGTCTATCTTCATCTATTCCAATCCATATCTGTTTGTCTTTCTATCTGTATCTACACATCGTCTCTCTCTCTCTCTCTCGCATCCAGCCACACGACTATCTCAGGCATGCAGTGAGTCCATATTTGTCTTCAGCGATGTTTAACCCCCATGAACATGAGACGAGACATACACACAGCACAGACTGACAGATCGCATAGTCCACACCAGCACCAGTCGCTGGTACGTGAAGCTGGTGCCATGGCGCGGTACACCGCTCCAGGTAGACCGCACGGATAAGACAACAAACCGCACTGCTGGCTCTGCTTTACAGCAAAACATGCTATACCTTTCAAACACGACGAGTGATTTGCTCTGAATATATTGCTTCGAAGCACAGCAGGCAGCGGTGTGCTGCTGATAGTTCCATTGAGATACACACACACACACACGCACACGCACACACACGAGACTTACCTACAGATTCAGATAACTCCTGTATGATCCTGGGAGACTGGAAGGAATTAGCCTGTGTTGAGTCTCTCCAAGAAATGCTGCAGGGGTCTCGAGAATCATTTCCCATTTGCTTTCACTTTCTGCTGTAATCTGAGAATACAGAATGTCATTCACCAATCTCCGATTTCACGGCGTCTCACGCCACAGACAATATGGCACCGGTCCAGCTGTAAGCGCATGGCACAGTCTGTAAAAAAAAAAATCCAGAAGAGTAAAAACATCACATCGTAAAAAGAAGTCGCGTGCAACAATGTGGCACGGTTTGTGAACTTGGACACTGGATAAAGCCAATATTTAAAATATCTGTACTGTAATATTTATATAGCACCAACATCTTCTGCAGCACTGTACAGAGTATAAAAAGGATTATCAATTGCGCTCCCCTTCTCCTCTCCCCCCTCCCTTACACCGAGGCCTGCTGCACATCTCTTCTAACGCTACATGCATGTTCCACAATAAGTCACAGTTTTTTTTTCGAGTTCGCTACCCATATAGTTCACAAACGTGTCAGTGCTGATGCCTCTAACAGTTTTTACTGGACTGGTCCTCAGTCACATCCACATCGATTCCGAACAGTGTCGGATTCGCCCACGACAATAAGCGTCTGGTTATCCAGGTACTCAGAGAGCAGAAGTTGGAGCAAAAAAGAAAAACAAATAGATCATAGTACAGTCTGCTAAAATATCTTCATGGGGGGGGGGGGGACCGTCAACTCGGGGCCTAGTAGTACCACTACAGGATCACCTCTGTCACCCTATATAGTGAGGTCGCTGTTAGAGGCATCAGCACTGACACGTTTGTGAACTATATGGGGAGCGAACTCTATATAAAAAAAACAACAACAACAAAAAAACAACTGTGGCTGTACAGAGTATATTGTCTTGTCACTTAACTGTTCCATTAGTGATATTTTACTATAGATGTACCAAGTATCCTATTCTAACACTATCCCTCCCTTTTAATGCCTAACACTAACCCCCCTCCTAATGTCCATTACTATCCCCCTTCAGATGGCTAACACTAAACCCCCTTCCTAATGCTTAACATTAACCCTCCTAATGCTACGTACACACTGGCGACTACGGTCGTTTGAAAAAGCTCATTAACGATCGTTCTGCCAACAATCGGGGGGAAAAAAAGTTTCTCCAACGATCACTAAGAAGGACGAAAGAACGACATCGGGAAGATGAAGATATCTAGCCTGACGGATCGTATCTACCGACAATCGTTTAAAAAACATAGTGTGGATAAAAGTCGTCCAAGAACGATCGTTACGAATGTATTCACGCTTGCGCGAAACGTCGTTCTAGTGAGCGCACTTCCTGTTCAGCGCGAACGAACGTAGAATTTGAAATTTAAAGACAACTTTCTTTCGTCTAAAGCCGATTGTTTTCTAGATCTTGCATATCTAGTAACCCAATGTAGTACATTTTTTGTATGTGTTTGCTATTAAGACTTCTGGTTCCGGCGCCCACATGGCGGCAGCGAGAGGAGAAGGCTCCGACTGAGGACCAGAAAAACCCTCCCCGATCCACAATAAAACTTGCCGCGGGAGCTGGGTAGCATAGAGGCGCAGACACAGGCCGCGACCGAGAGGCACCCGCTGCTGCATGGACCTCTACATCACTCGGTCTAACGCAAGCACGCAGCCGCCCGCGGAAGACAGGCCTAGCAAGATGGCGGGCAGAGGAGCAGTGAAGGCTACATCAGGCCGGGCGCAAACAAAAGAAAGAGTGCCGAGAGAGGATACAGAGTGTGACACAGACGACCAGAGAGAAGAGGACAGGGCGAAGCAGAGCGGCATTCACATAGATTATAAAAAGGTGGCGGAGGAAGTGGGGAAAGTGCTTGCCCCTGATATACAGGCCATTATAGAGAAAACTTTGGCTAACTCCCTAAAAGTGATCAAAAAAACATTACTGAGCAAAAGAAGAGGATTACTAATGTGGAACAACGTATAAGTTATGGTTGTTAATTTTCCTTATTTGTGAGACATACCATGCTGGGACACAGGGTACGCCCCTTCATGTTGGGGCCACCCGTGGACACGTTCCATATACTCTCTCCCACATTACGTGTACCGGTTTCCTTCTTCTTCGTTTTTCCTTTCCTCACTCACACCTTCCCTCACACCTTTGGTACACCCTCCTCACTCCCCGCTTCCCAGAGGAATCTTCTGCTCTGCCACAGTTTTTACCCCTCACAATATAACTGGTATTTCAGCTAATACAGCTATTATTTATGTGAGAACCTCTCCATATTATATTCCCTGCTAATGGATACTATGGGCCTGATTCACAAAGCGGTGCTAACAGTTAGCACCGTGGTGAAAAGCTCTTTATCACGCCTAAACTCTGTTTAGGCATGATAAGTTTAGGTGTGATAAGTTTAGGTGTGATAAGTTTAGGTGTGATAAGTTTAGGTGTGATAAGTTTAGGTGTGATAAGTTTAGGTGTGATAAGTTTAGGTGTGATAAGTTTAGGTGTGATAAGTTTAGGTGTGATAAGTTTAGGCGTGATAAGTTTAGGCGTGATAAGTTTAGGCGTGATAAGTTTAGGCGTGATAAGTTTAGGCGTGATAAGTTTAGGCGTGATAAGTTTAGGTGTGATAAGTTTAGGCGTGATAAGTTTAGGTGTGATAAGTTTTTAGGCGTGATAAGTTTAAGCACCAACTGGGTTAGCACCGCAGTGCACAGCTGATCAAAAGTTTTGCGCTAGCAAAGTCTGGTGCACTTTGCATAGAGTTTAATGGCGCTGCTTTGCGTGCGGGACTTTGCGCGCGTAATAACCTTATCTAAACTTAGCATGCCTAAACTTATCACACCTAAACTTATCATGCCTAAACTTAGCATGCCTAAACTTATCATGCCTAAACTGAGTTTAGGCATGATAAAAATGGTTATCACGCCTTAAGTCTTTAACTGGGTTATCACCGCTTTGTGAATCGAGCCCTATACCTTTATGGTATTCTTGCCTTAGGAGTGTTCTGTGCCCGAGCTGTGCCAGACGCAGGGCATTCTAGGTTACTATGGCAACCATTTCTGTGCACGATATGAGCGCTTACTATAGCAGCTCCGTACACAGCAGGAATATCGCGCACGATCATAGGTCAGCGTGAGGTTGCGTCATCTTTGACGCACACACACGACCTCTTTGCAAATGGCCGTGCGTGTCACCAGTATTTTCTGAGGTCTGCACAGCCCAGTTTAGATCTTCCGCAAGGGGCGGGGTTTCCGCGGCAGTACGGAAGTGCGTCATTACACACTTCAAATATTCCGCCGCCCTCCTAGCAATTGATGCACGTTCACCTCGGAAGAAGCTTGGCGTCAGCCATGCGAAACGGTCGTTAGGCCGTGCACCCTTTAGCACCCACATCTGCTGCCTCCCACCTCACCCAGGCATCACTGAAGACATCAATGGTATGACACAATCATTTTTTGATGTTCATCAAGTTGTCATATCCCTGTCATATTTACATGCACATGCCATTCCTGTGTCAAGTTTGCAGCACAATAAACTACAGTGCCAGACTTTTCTTCGCTTGCTGTTTTACAACGTATAAGTGCATGCGAAGATGATCTTAGTGCAGCTAACATAAATATTGAGAAACTCGCCCACGATAATACAGTTGCTTATGCACACATGGATGACCTAGAAAACAGGTTGAGACGAAACAATCTACGTGTAGTCGGAATAACAGAGGACATCCTCCCAGACCAGCTCAAAGACTTGGGCTCAGAACAAATACCAAAGTTACTGGGCCTTCCATCACCGCTCAAAGTGGAGAGGGCGCATAGGGTGGGCCCTCTGACAAATAAAAACAAAAAAAGGGCCTCCACGCATGGTCATGCCAAGATACCTAGACTACGCAGACAAGGTAGCTCTAATGGCGGCATACAGAGCGCAGGATCAAGATCTGACCATACGGAGCCACACAGTACGCCTCTTCAACGATTTTTCGACAGAAGTGCCGCAAAAGAGAAAAGCTTTTGGCAAAGTGTGTAACACTCTCTACAGCAAAAAGCTCAAGTTTGCTTTAATGTACCCGGCAGTGTTAAAGGTAACAGACCACGGTGACAACATCCATACATTTGACACACCGGAGCAAGTGATATCCTTTCTGGAAAGCCTGGACACTGCAGCAAATCCAACAGACTCTGCTGACTAGGTATGAGAAACCTGCAACGAGAACTCATCACTCACCATGAGTGGTCAAAAGGAATGAATGTAAGGCACAGAACTGAAATAGGTTAAAATTTGCTATGCATTATAAGCAACTAAAAACTGATAAGTTAAAGTAAGCATAAATACTGACTATTTATGAATATTTGTGCAAACTACATTAGCATAATGTTTAAAGGTTGTATCGACTTGAGCCACTAGTTCTAGCTCATAAATAGCAGGTTCTGTGATGTTTGAAAGTTTAAGCTATAATAGAGTGGCTCAAAAACGCGAGCCATCAAACATAAATAAGGTCGATGAAATGGGGTAAAGCTGGTTTCCTTGTTTAAAGTCTGGGGTAAGGAGGGATAATTTCATGCGGGGAAGAAGAGAAGTCACCTACAGTGAGGGGTTAAAGGGGAATTCGTTAGGGTTAGGGAGGGGAGAGGGTGTTTTTTCTGTTTGGGGTCTCTCAGTAAGTAGAAGTACTTCCTATCACAAATATAGAAAGCTGCAACCTGGAAATATTCATCTACAAAATCCAATTAGGATAGTATGAAACTAATTTCCTGGATTGTTAAGGGCATGCAACCCCCTGGCAAACGGTCCTGTATACTGCGCCACTTAGGAAAATTTCAACCGGACATTTGCCTGCTCCAGGAAACTCATTTAACAACAGATCAATACAAATATATGAGAAAATTCTGGGTAGGAGAGGTGTTGGGCTCGCCAGCAATAGACAAAAAAGCGGGAGTTCTATATTTAATCAGTAAAAAGTTAAATTATAAAATACTAAACCATGAGCATGATGCAGTGGGAAGGTGATCCAGGTTGCAGCTGCAACTACCAGGGGAAACTATTAGCTTATATAATGTGTACGGTCCGCACATAGATCACGCTAAATTCTTCCAGGTCCTACAAAATAAAATATTAACCGAACAGAATGCTCAAGTAGTAGTGGGAGGGGACTTTAACACAGTACCGAACCTCTGGTAGGATAGAAGTCACCCAAAGAAAGCTCTGCAGCACAGGGACAAATATATTAAAACCTGTATGGAGTCATGCGCATTGCTAGATACCTGGAGATACATGTACCCGCTAGATCATGATTTTACCCTCTATTCACCCACTCATATAACGCTATCCAGGACTGATGTCTTTCTAAAACATGGTAATTTGGTTTCTAGATTAAATAAGTCTTCAATAGAGTTGGGCCGAACGGTTCGCCTGCGAACGGTTCCATGCGAACTTCCGTGGTTCGCGTTCGCGTCCCGCAGGCGAACCTTTGCGGAAGTTCGGTTCGCCCCATAATGCACATGGAGGGTCAACTTTGACCCTCTACATCACAGTCAGCAGGCCCAGTGTAGCCAATTAGGCTACACTAGCCCCTGGAGCCCCACCCCCCCTTATATAAGGCAGGCAGCGGCGGCCATTACGGTCACTCGTGTGCTGCCTGCGTTAGTGAGAGTAGGGCGAGCTGCTGCAGACTGTCTCTCAGGGAAAGATTAGTTAGGCTTAACTTGTTCCTGTCTGGCTGCATACCTGTGCTGTGAACCCACCACTGCATACCTGTGCTGTGAACCCACCACTGCATACCTGTGCTGTGAACCCACCACTGCATACCTGTGCTGTGAACCCACCACTGCATACCTGTGCTGTGAACCCACCACTGCATACCTGTGCTGTGAACCCACCACTGCATACCTGTGCTGTGAACCCACCACTGCATACCTGTTCTGTTCAGTGGACCCGCCACTGTATACCTGTTCATTGAACCCACCACTGCATACCTGTGCTGTGAACCCACCACTGCATACCTGTTCTGTGAACCCACCACTGCATACCTGTTCAGTGAACCCGCCACTGCATACCTGTTCTGTTCAGTGAACCCGCCACTGCATACCTGTTCTGTTCAGTGGACCCGCCACTGTATACCTGTGCTGTGAACCCACCACTGCATACCTGTTCTGTTCAGTGGACCCGCCACTGTATACCTGTTCATTGAACCCACCACTGCATACCTGTACTGTGAACCCACCACTGCATACCTGTTCTGTGAACCCACCACTGCATACTTGTTCTGTTTAGTGAACCCGCCACTGCATACCTGTTCTGTTCAGTGGACCCGCCACTGTATACCTGTTCAGTGAACCCACCACTGCATACCTGTTGTGTTCAGTGGACCCGCCACTGCATACCTGTTCTGTGAACCCGCCACTGTATACCTGTTCTGTTTAGTGAACCCGCCACTGCATACCTGTTCTGTTCAGTGGACCCGCCACTGTATACCTGTTCAGTGAACCCGCCACTGCATACCTGTTGTGTTCAGTAAACCTGCCACTGCATACCTGTTCTGTTCAGTGGACCCGCCACTGCATACCTGTTCTGTGAACCCGCCACTGTATACCTGTTCTGTTTAGTGAACCCACCACTGCATACCTGTGCTGTGAACCCACCACTGCATACCTGTTCTGTTCAGTGGACCCGCCACTGTATACCTGTTCAGTGAACCCGCCACTGCATACCTGTTGTGTTCAGTGAACCTGCCACTGCATACCTGTTCTGTTCAGTGGACCCGCCACTGTATACCTGTGCTGTGAACCCACCACTGCATACCTGTTCTGTTCAGTGGACCCGCCACTGTATACCTGTTCAGTGAACCCGCCACTGCATACCTGTTGTGTTCAGTGAACCTGCCACTGCATACCTGTTCTGTTCAGTGGACCCGCCACTGTATACCTGTGCTGTGAACCCACCACTGCATACCTGTTCTGTTCAGTGGACCCGCCACTGTATACCTGTTCATTGAACCCACCACTGTATACCTGTGCTGTGAACCCACCACAGCATACCTGTTCTGTGAACCCGCCACTGCATACCTGTTCAGTGAACCTGCCACTGTATACCTGTTCTGTTTAGTGAACCCACCACTGCATACCTGTGCTGTGAACCCACCACTGCATACCTGTTCTGTTCAGTGGACCCGCCACTGTATACCTGTTCAGTGAACCCGCCACTGCATACCTGTTGTGTTCAGTGAACCTGCCACTGCATACCTGTTCTGTTCAGTGGACCCGCCACTGTATACCTGTGCTGTGAACCCACCACTGCATACCTGTTCTGTTCAGTGGACCCGCCACTGTATACCTGTTCATTGAACCCACCACTGCATACCTGTGCTGTGAACCCACCACAGCATACCTGTGCTGTGAACCCACCACAGCATACCTGTTCTGTGAACCCGCCACTGCATACCTGTTCTGTGAACCCGCCACTGTATACCTGTTCTGTTTAGTGAACCCGCCACTGCATACCTGTTCTGTTCAGTGGACCCGCCACTGCATACCTGTTCTGTGAACCCGCCACTGTATACCTGTTCTGTTTAGTGAACCCGCCACTGCATACCTGTTCTGTTCAGTGGACCCGCCACTGCATACCTGTTCTGTGAACCCGCCACTGTATACCTGTTCTGTTTAGTGAACCCGCCACTGCATACCTGTTCTGTTCAGTGGACCCGCCACTGTATACCTGTTCAGTGAACCCGCCACTGCATACCTGTTGTGTTCAGTGAACCTGCCACTGCATACCTGTTCTGTTCAGTGGACCCGCCACTGCATACCTGTTCAGTGAACCCACCGCATCAGTGCGCATACCTGTGCAGTTAAGTGAACCCACCTACCTACGTGAGTGCACACAGTGTGATATACCACTCCGTGCATACCCGATATGGACAAAACAGGTAGAGGAAGAGGTAGTGCCAGAGCCAGAGGAAGGCCACCCGGCAGGTCTGCGCGAGGTCGTGTAAATGTAATTTCGTGTGGACCTGGCCCACAGTACAGTGCTCGGAAGAAGGCACGTCCCATCACCTCCCAAGATTGTCAGGACGTGGTTGAGTATTTAGCGACACAGAACACCTCATCTTGCTCAGCCACCAGCGCTACTACTAGCACCACTTCCGCTGCATTTGACACTTCGCAAGAATTATTTAGTGGTGAAATCACTGATGCACAGCCATTGTTGTTACAGCCAGATGAATTTTCACCAGCTCATATGTCTGAGTTACGCGGCAACATTATGGATGTAACGTGTAAGGAGGATGAAGGACCTACTGATGGTGCATGTTTGGATTTGTCTGAGGCAAGCGAAGCTGGGCAGGATGATTACGATGATGACGATAATAAGGATCCTCTGTATGTTCCCAGAGGAGATGAAGAGGGGGACAGTTCAGAGGGGGAGTCAGAGAGTAGTAGGAGGAGAGAAGTTGCTGAAAGAAGCTGGGGCAGCTCTTCATCAGAAACAGCTGGTGGCAGTGTCCGGCACCATGTATCGCCACCTATGTACAGCCAGCCGACTTGCCCTTCAGCATCAGCTGCTGAGGTCCCCATAGTGCCCACATCCCAGGGTGGCTCAGCGGTGTGGAAATTTTTTAATGTGTGTGCCTCAGATCAGACCAAAGCCATCTGTTCGCTCTGCCAACAAAAATTGAGCCGTGGAAAGGCCAACACTCACGTAGGGACAAGTGCCTTACGAAGGCACCTGGAGAAAAGGCACAAACAGCAATGGGATGGCCACCTGAGCAAAAGCAGCAGCAGCACACAAAAGCAAAGCCACCCTCCTTCTCCTCTTCCTCCTCCATCAGGTGCATTATCTGCTTCTGCCGCTTTCTCCCTTGCACCTTCACAGGCACCCTCCTCCACTCCGCCTCTGCCCTTGAGCGCTTCCTGCTCCTCTGCCCACAGCAGCAGTCAGGTGTCCGTGAAGGAAATGTTTGAGCGGAAGAAGCCAATTTCGGCTAGTCACCCCCTTGCCCGGCGTCTGACAGCTGGCGTGGCGGAACTGTTAGCTCGGCAGCTGTTACCATACCGGCTGGTGGACTCTGAGGCCTTCCGTAAATTTGTGGCCATCGGAACACCGCAGTGGAAGATGCCAGGCCGCACTTATTTTTCGAGAAAGGCCATACCCCAACTGCACCGTGAAGTTGAGAGGCAAGTGGTGTCATCTCTTGCGAAGAGCGTTGGGTCAAGGGTACACCTGACCACGGATGCCTGGTCTGCCAAGCACGGGCAGGGCCGCTACATTACCTACACAGCCCATTGGGTGAACCTGGTGGTGAACGATGGCAAGCAGGGCGCAGCGGACCAAATTGTGACACCTCCACGGCTTGCAGGCAGGCCTCCTGCCACCTCCTCTCCTCCTGCTACATGCTCTTCGCTGTCCTCCTCCTCCTTGGCTGAGTGGCAGTTCTCCTCTCCAGCTACACAGCCCCAGCTCCGCAGGGCCTATGCTGCATGCCAGGTACGACGCTGTCACGCCATCTTAGACATGTCTTGTCTCAAAGCGGAGAGTCACACTGGAGCAGCTCTCCTGGCTGCTCTTAAGAAACAGGTGGATGAGTGGCTGACCCCGCACCACCTGAAGATAGGCAACGTGGTGTGCGACAACGGCAGCAATCTACTTGCCGCTTTGCATATGGGGAAGCTGACACACATACCCTGCATGGCACATGTCATGAATCTAGTGGTTCAAAGATTTGTGGCAAAGTACCCTGGCTTAGCGAATGTCCTGAAGCAGGCCAGGAAGTTCTGTGGGCATTTGAGGCGGTCTTACACAGCCATGGCACGCTTTGCGGAAATTCAGCGCAAAAACAACATGCCGGTGAGACGCCTCATTTGCGATAGCCCGACTCGCTGGAACTCGACCCTGCTCATGTTCTCCCGCCTGCTAGAACAGAAGAAAGCCGTGACCCACTACCTCTACAACTACAGTAGAATGAAACAGGGCAGCACGGTGGCGTAGTGGTTAGCTCTCTCGCCTTGCAGCGCTGGGTCCCTGGTTCGAGTCCCAGCCAGGGCACTATCTGCAAAGAGTTTGTATGTTCTCTCTGTGTCTGCGTGGGTTTCCTCTGGGCACTCCGGTTTCCTCCCACATTCCAAAAACATACGGATAAGTTAATTGGCTCCCCCTAAATTGGCCCTAGACTACAGTACTTACACTACATAATATAGACATATGGCAATGGTAGGGATTAGATTGTGAGCTCCTTTGAGGGACAGTTAGTGACAAGATATATATATATATATATATATACACTGTACAGCGCTGCGTAATATGTCGGCGCTATATAAATACTAAATAATAATAATAATAATAATAATAAACAGTCTGGGAAGATGGGGATGTTCTGGCCCGACAACTGGACACTGATGGAAAATGCATGCAGGCTCATGCGGCCGTTTGAGGAGGTGACCAACCTGGTGAGCCGCAGTGAGGGCACCATCAGCGACTTAATTCCCTACGCTTACTTCTTGGAGCGTGCTGTGCGTAGAGTGGCGGATGAAGCTGTGAATGAGCGTGACCAGGAACCGTTACGGCAGGAACAGGCATGGGACCAATTTTCATCAGACCCAGCTGTTTCCTCAACACCTGCGGCAGCACAGAGGGGGGAGGAGGAGGAAGAAGAGAAGTCGTGTGCAGAAGATGAGTCAGACTCAGAGGATGATGAGCAAGGTGTTTCTTTGGGGGAGGAGGAGGAGGAGGGGACAGCGGCAGGAGAACAACCTCAGCAGGCATCGCAAGGGGCTTGTGCTGCTCAACCTTCCCGTGGTATTCTTCGCGGCTGGGGGGAGGAGGTTGACTTACCTGACGTCACTGAGGAAGAGCAAGAGGAGATGGAGGGTACTGGATCCGACTTTGTGCAGATGTCGTCTTTTATGCTGTCCTGCCTGTTGAGGGACCCCCGTATAAAAAACCTCAAGGGGAATGAGCTGTACTGGGTGGCCACACTACTAGACCCTCGGTACAGGCACAAAGTGGCGGACCTGTTACCAACTCACCGGAAGGTGGAAAGGATGCAGCACATGCAGAACCAGCTGTCAACTATGCTTTACAATGCCTTTAAGGGTGATGTGACGGCACAACGCCAGCAAGGTACCACTGCCACTAATCCTCCTCCCGTGTCCACGCAGTCAAAGACAGGACGCTCCAGCGATCTCATGGTGATGTCGGACATGCGGACGTTCTTTAGTCCAACGCCTCGCCGTAGCCCTTCCGGATCCACCCTCCACCAACGCCTGGAACGGCAGGTAGCCGACTACCTGGCCTTAAGTGTGGATGTAGACACTGCTGTGAACAGCGATGAGGAACCCTTAAACTACTGGGTGCGCAGGCTTGACCTGTGGCCAGAGCTGTCCCAATTTGCCATCCAACTTCTCTCCTGCCCTGCCGCAAGCGTCCTGTCAGAAAGGACCTTCAGCGCAGCTGGAGGCATTGTCACAGAGAAGAGAAGTCGCCTAAGTCACAAAAGTGTTAAGTACCTCACCTTTATCAAAATGAATGAGGCATGGATCCCGGAGGGCTGCTGCCCGCCCCAAGACTAAGTCAGTCCCCGCACACACAGCATCTCTGCCTGCACGCCGTGTGACTGGCTGCCTGGCCTGCCCCAAGAAGACTAAGTCGCTCCCAGTCCCTCCACACAGCATGTCTGCCTGCAGGCCGCTTGACTACCTTCTCCGCCACCACCAACAGGGTCCGGGACTCCAGGCGGATTGCTGAATTTTTTAGGCCGCTGCTAGCAGCGGCCGCTGTAATAATTTTTCTGGTGCGTGTACATGACTGCCTAATTTTTCTGGCTGCACTGCGGGCAGCTGCAACAACAAAAGAAAGGCATGTACATGCGCCCATTCACCTTCGTGATCATTACCTTGCCGTGGTGAAGGGGCTTGCGTATCACAATGAAGCAATGACCGGCGCCTAGATGAGTGTCTCGGGGGGCACACCCACGATAATAAGGTCGTTGCCTCATTGTGGTCAGACCAAATTTGATCAGCTGGACAGTTACTGTTCTGTCATTCAGCTACATCAGCCAGGCGACCATATGGGCTGTAAAGCCACCAAAACCTGCACTCTCGCCATGGTGCGCACCAGTCCAGCACGGCCGTCACTACACAAACAGCTGTTTGCGGTGCGTTACACGGTGAGTTTGGTGTGTCAGTGTGAAGCAGTACCTTAATTACACTACCTGATTGATGTATACACATGCAAGATGTTTGAAAGCACTTTAGGCCTGTCATTTAGCATTCAATGTGATTTCTGCCCTTAAAACGCTGCTTTGCGTCAAATCCAGATTTTTCCCGGGGACTTTTGGCATGTATCCCACTCCGCCATGCCCCCCTCCAGGTGTTAGACCCCTTGAAACATCTTTTCCATCACTTTTGTGGCCAGCATAATTATTTTTTTTTTCAAAGTTCGCCTCCCCATTGAAGTCTATTGCGGTTCGCGAACTTTAACGCGAACCGAACCTTCCGCGGAAGTTCGCGAACCAGGTTCGCGAACCTAAAATCGGAGGTTCGGCCCAACTCTAGTCTTCAATAGAGGACATGCTTATTTCTGACCATTCCCCAATACTGCTTGAATTGGAGGACTCTTTTCCCAGAGGTTCGGACATAATGTGGCGCTTCCCAACAGTATTAGATGGAAACGAAGAATTTGAAAGTAAATTGAGGCCGCGTTTTGGAAATGCGTGCGGGAGGCTGACATGCACGACATCAGACAGTGCATAGAGTGCACTTTCTGATGTTCACACTGCATACGTTCCGGACCTGTGCGGTCTGGGAACGCATGCTGCACGCATTTTTTGCAAAAAACGCGTGGCTGTCCCATTCACTTTTCAGTGATGGGATCAGCCACGCAACGCACACAAACGCGGATGGCGTGCGTTCGCATGCGTTGCGTTCCGCATGCGTGGCCGTCCTCGTTTGTAATGTGAACGGGGCCTGAGACTTTGGTGGCAGGAGTATGCAGTAGAAAATGCTGCCGACAGAGAACCCAGCTCTTTTCTGGGCAGCAGGGAAAGCAGTGCTGCGTGGAAGAATAACATATGTATCTGGCAAAAAAAAAAAAACAGGCACATAATGATTATGCCCTGGAAGTAATTAAGATCAGAAATGCAGATAGTGATTTTAAACAGCATCCCTCAGAGAGCAGTAGGGAAAAACGGCAAAAGAGGCCAAATTGAAGGGAGACATCTGGTTTAAGTTGCAAACAGAGCTCCAGAAACCATATACAAACCTTACCTTCCATAAGTATGGGGAAAAAGCAGGAAAATTGCCCGCAAACATGGCAAAGCTGAGGGGGAAAGCACATCAAGCCCTACAACTGAGAAATCAGAAGGGGGAACTTCAATCTAATCCAAAGGCCATAAACACAATTTTCAAAGATTTTTATGAGAAGTTATATTCTTCCACGCACCCCGACGCCTCAGACTTATCAGAGGCATTGGCCACCCTGCCTGTTAAGAAACTCACTGATGATCTAATAAATAATTTAAATGTTGAGATAGGAGTGCAGGAGGTCAGGGAAGCAATCAAAAATTTGTCAAATCAGAAATCCCCAGGACCTGATGGCTACTCTGCTGAGTTTTATAAAATATTGAAACAAAATATCACGGAAACAAATCACCACATTATTCAATCACATAATGAAAAATGAAAGTTACCCAGAAACGGGGGCAAGAGCTTATGTCAAATTACTCCCCAAATGTAACGATTGGTGTCAGCGAATACAAAGTTCTGATTATTTGGTGATCTGCAGTATCACCAAATAATGCAGATACTATATCTGATTATATGGTGATCTGCAGAATCACCAATAATTCAAATACAGCAACACTCAGGAATGACCGTGACCTTAGTCACACTTTATTGCACTGTATGTAGTGATTGGTGCAAACCGTAATTTGCTGATAGATCCTCAGCGGTAACCTCACAAATGGTGATGGAGGTTACAGATAAAACCATAGCGGTAACCTCACCAGTGGCGAGGGCCCACTGGTGAGAGAGAGTAATCAGACAGATCAGGTAGGCAACAGACGGGCAGACAAGGTACAGAATCGGCAGGCAGAATCAAAGTGGAGTTTCAGGATCAGATGGGCAAAGGTACAGATTCAGGAGACAGAGACAGAACGATATTCAGGCAGGGTCGGCAACAGGATCAGATGTGCAAAGGTACAGAATCACAGAGAGAAAGAGTAGTCAGAACGAGCCAGAGTCAAACACAGAAATCAAACAATAAATAATGCACAATCCTAAGTTGTGTGAAATCCCCGGTTTCCTCCCGGATCAAAGCACACCGGATCTAACTAAGGTCTGAGCGCTTACACTAACTGATCGCAACAGCAGACGAGTTGCGAATGACTCCTCAGCCCTTTTGAAGCTGAGGAGTCCCTGAGGCACGCCCCCACCGCCCAGCCAATCAGCAGCTAAGCTGGAGTCAGCTGACCGGCGAGTCAGCTGACTCCCCGTCTATGATCATAGAGGTCCTGCCGCTGGGCGCGCGCCGAAGGACCTGGCAGCGAGAGTGCGGCGGGGACCACCGCCAGCTGAGATGCGGAGGCGGCGGACTCGCTGCTCTCCGCCGCGGCGGTGTCCCCGCCGCGTGTTACACCAAAGAGGGAAAGGATTTATGTGAAGCAGCAGGATATAGGCCCATCTCCCTTATAAATCAGGACGCCAAAATTTTATCAAAAATATTAGCAGAAAGATTAGCTCAGCTAATGCCGGGCCTAATTCACACAAACCAAGTAGGATTTGTAAGGGGTAGAGCTGGGGTCACAAACATAAGACAATTGCTGACAATAATAGAGCAAGTACGTGCTTATCCCAAAACATATAAATCATCTGCTGTCCTTGTGCTGGATGCTGGAAAAGCCTTTGACAGTGTGGAGTGGGGTTGGCTGCTGGGGGTGATGCAGAGAATGGGTTTTTCGGGACCTTTCCTTAAAGCAGTAAAAGCTATGTACTCTTGCCCGAAAGCCAGAATAATCAGGGCCGGATTTTAGCCAAGGCCTCCTAGGCCATGGCCTAGGGCACCACAGGGGGCAGGGCACCAAAGCAGCAGGCTAAACTGGTGCAGCATTTGCAAGCTTGCCTGACCGCGGTACTCTGCTGCTAGCCCCCTGTGCAGCAGCCACCTTGCTCTCTGTGCAAGTTTGCATTGTGGCCGGCGGCTATGGACTGGGGCAGCATTGGAGACGGAAAGGAAGAGGAAGCTTTGGCACTGGAGATGAGCGGAGAAATGAGCAACACAGATGGCTGCTGCGGTGTGAAGGCGAGCTGGCTAATTATACTAGAAGGTCGGGGGGTGGGAAAAGGAGGAAATAAGGGAGTCATCTGGCTACTTATACTGGAAGGAAAGGGGGAGGAGTCACCTGGCTACATATACTAGAGGGAAGGGGGAATCTGGCTACCTATACTGGAGGGAAAGTGGGTAGGAGTCATCTGGCTACTTATACTGGAGGGAAAGAGGGAGGGGTCATCTCGCTACCTATACTGAAGGGGGTGACTGGTTACAGTGGCCTTGGGTGGTAAAGAGTAGAAATCCGGCCCTGAGAATAATGACACATGGATTCCTCTAAGAAGCACTTGTGATGCAAAGAGGTGTCAGACAAGGTTGCCCACCGTCTCCTCTTTTATTCAATATAGCTCTGGAGCCGCTGGCTACGCTTTTACGAAAACATATAGCAGGACTAAAAGTGGGCGAGGTAGAGATCCAGCAATCATTTTTTGCTGATGATATCCTCCTCTTTTTGGAAGACCCCTTGGACACAAATACTTAAAGTATTTGACATACTAAAGGAATTCTCAACCCTCTCAGGACTAAAGATTAAGGCTGCTTTCACACAGGGACGTTACAGGCGCACGTTAGTGCAGCCTGTAACGCTCCCCCAACGCACAGCAATGTAACACAAGTGGGCTGTTCAGACTGCCCATGTTGCGTTACATGTAACGCTGCACGTTGTAGTGAAAGTGCAGCATGCTGTGCGTTCTACGCGGCTTTATCCGCGTTAGACTGTTTGCACATGCTCAGTAGGGGGCGGAGAGGAGGCGGGGAGATGCCGCTACAGTAGCCGCGCACATGGCTATTTAATATGCACTGCACTGGCGGACGCTGATTGCCCGGCTCCGCATCATGTGGTCCCGCTGGCCAATCAGCGCCACTCTGGGAGACCTTATGCGGATAGAGCCGCCTAACGCGGCTCACTCTAACGTCCTCTCCCGCACCACCATGCGTTGCGTTATGTGACCATAACGTCCCCTAAGGCCCGGTTCACATTAGCGGTCGCCGTCCGGAATCGCCGTGCCGGAGCCGGACCGCATGCGGAACGGACGGAACGGACGCACGGCATAGCAATGAAAGTCTATGCGTCCGTTCACATGCGTCCGTTTCGTCCGGACACGGACTCCGGCGTAAGACCCAACATGCGCTATTTTTTGGTCCGGCTCCTCCTGGCTGACGTATCCGGAGCGGAGCCGGACTGTTGCATCCGGCCAATAGAAACCAATGAGAACCGGAGAGCGCACAACACACTGGCCGTAAAAAACGGACGCTCCACCCCACCTCCCATGCTTCCTCCATGCTACAGCGGCCATCCTGGACGGGGACACATGGGCCCAGCGCCCACAGAGTGGAGCAGCAGCGACCTGACGCTGGAGCTCCCCGGCAGCAACATGTCCGATACATCTGATAACGAGGAGGTGAGGCCCTACAACGACCCCAGAGCTTCTGCCGACCTCCAAACGGATCCGGACCGCAACCGTGTTCATACCGCACGGAAAACGGATGCAAATGGACTGGAGCCGGACCTGATCCGGATAGGAACCGTACGGATTAGGTCCGGTCCGGATCCTGTGCGGTCCGGACATCCGTTCCGGTTTTTACAAAACCGCAAGTGTGAACGGGGCCTAAAACGCAACGTCTTAGTGTGTAAGTAGCCTCATAAAGATAAAAGTGAGCTAATGCCCCTCTCAAAACAGGCAGACACTAGACAATGTGCAACAAGAAACAATGTTATTACTTGCGCTCTACAGATCAGTTATGGCCCTTTAAATGCACCCGGTGCGGCTCTCTTATACTGGATGGCACCAGTTACTGTTAAAACAAGAAGGTAGGGGGGAGACAGAGAGCGCTCCGATGGTGCATTAAACAAACAAGTTTACTCAGCACACAATAAAGTGGTTACACTTACAATCTCTAGTGGCTGTATGGCGCTCTTGCTCAGATCGTCCGGTCGGTGTTCTCAGCCTAATCCAGCCTGGCCAGGGCTGGCGGTGTGGGTGGTAAACACTAGAGCTACCTACCTTCTTGTTTAGACACTAGACAATGACCTACTCTGGGTTTCAAAGTAGCACATTCTTATATAAAATATCTGGGAATAAAGATTCCTAGAGACCCAACACAGCTATATTCATTAAATTATGCTCCCTTATTTCAGCAACTCAAAAGTCAGCTAGATAGATGGGACAAATTCCCACTGGGTATAGCAGGAAGAGCAGCCCTTATAAAAATGACAACGATGGGAAGGCTGCTATATCCCATGCAGACAATCCCATGCAGACAAACTCCTTATTCAGCACAAGGACATACAGACACTGGAAGCCGCCTTCAGTAAGTTTCTGTGGAAGGAAAAAAAAAACCTGCATTGCTCTTAAAGTTAAAAAAACTCCAAATGAGCAAGCAATTAGGAGGGTTAAATCTTCCAAATATAAGAAGGTACAATCTAGCAGCACTTCTTAGGCATGTTCAAGATTGGATTAAAGAAACAAGTAAATGCTCAAATTTAGCTCTAGAAGCAGAAATCGCGAAACCCTGGTCACTCCTTGGCCTCCTGCACTCTAAACCAACAGAACTCCCAGTAAGGCTTAGACAAAATGTCATTTTCAGAGATCCGGTGATGACCTGGAGAGCAGTCAGGAAACTCTTAGGTTTACATTGTTTGGTATCCAAATATATGCCCATATGGGGGAATCCCCATTTTCCAATAAGCATCACTCCGAAATTCTTTTCTGGGTGGGACCAGAAAGGAATTACAAAACTGGGAATTCTTTTAAACTTAGACATTGGCACGTGGATGTCCTTTGCTGATTTGCACAAAAAATACTCGATAACAGCAGCTGATTTTTTTCCCTATCTCCAGATACAATCTTTTGTAAAATCACACGTAGCCAATGTCTCAGCAATAGCGCTCCAAACACCTTCGACAAATTGATCAATCCAGGAGGCCCCATAAAATCTTTATCGGAACTGGTAGCCTGCTTGGTAGAAATAGAAAAATCAAAATTGACACAGGGAAGTTTTAAAGCATGGAATTATTATTATTATTATTTTTTATTTATATAGCGCCAACATCTTCCGTAGCGCTGTACATAGTACAAACAAATAATGGGGAACAAATATACATAAGAAATACAAGACACTGTACAGTCATGACATTGAATAGAATAAATACAGATACATACATAGTTGATATGTAGTTGGTACATATACATATGTTAAAATTACAGCAGTATGAGAAACACTAGGAGGAGGTCCCTGCCCTTGCGAGCTTACAATCTAGAGGGTAGTGGGGAGGAAACAAAGGGGAAGGAAACACCAGGATTAGTGAGTGAGCCAGTGTGCCTTCAGTGCTGCCTATAGCAAATGATAGGCTTGTCTGAACAGGTGTGTTTTCAGAGTACGTTTGAAGGTTTCCAGACTTGAGGCATGACGAACCGGCTGAGGGAGAGAGTTCCAAAGAAGAGGGACCGCCCGTGAGAAGTCTTGGAATAAAGATTTCCAAACTGAAAGCATGGGAGAGTGTATTCTTCAGGGATTAACTATATATAGATCTTATATAGTGAATGAGCAGCACAGAACATCTCACCTACTCTTTTTGCATAGGGCCAAATATGCATTCAATATCAAGTATACGCATCCTCCACCAAACCAGAATGTCCAAAATGTTTGGCGCCAAATGCAAATTTAAAACACTGTATATGGGAATGTCAAGAGATAGATCACTTTTGGGAAAGCGTAATCGAATATGCAAACAAGCTATGTAAGAAAAGAGTCAAAAAGTCTTATGTTTATTCCACCACCACACAAACTATGAAAATACTTCTGAACTCTTCCATATCATACTAGCGACAGCCAAGCGGGTCATTTTTCAAGTATAGATTCAACCATGTTCACCTACACTGAAAATGCTCTGAAAGGAACTTTTATCACTGTTCAGTCTGGAAAAATTGCAGGTTTCTCAAAGCCTAGAAAAGAGGTCAAAAAAGTTTTTCAAAGTGTGGAGAAATTACATCATAGACACCTTTACAGCCTCTGAGATAAATATGTTTATGAAAGACTTTGTACTAACTACCTGGTATTGTATTGAGGACCTAAGTGACTTGTTAGGGGCTTTCAAATATCATCCCACTGTTGAATGATTAAACAGAAATTACACCAAAGAACCATCTATAATATAGCTGGTTGCATGCACTACATGAAATTTGCTGAGAGACAGGGAGGGGGGAAGGGGGTGGGGAAAGGGGAGGGATAGGGTTTTCTCAGGATCAAGGGTTTTTTCTACTGCTCAATGTTGTAGTCTTTGATTATAACTGTCAAATGTAAATGTCAAATTGTACTATAACTTTGATCTATGATGTGGTGAAAAACAAAAATGCAAATAAAACAGGTTTCAAAAAAAAAAGATATATGCAATAAATATTAATGCATATATTGTATGGAATGAAAATGTGTGTTATTCTCAATAAAACTCAAACTCACGTACTTGTTGAAAAAAAAAAAAAATGTATTGTGTAAATTTTTTTCAAATATAGTACAAATATAAACAAATAAAAACCATTACAATGCCAATATTCTACATAAAAACAATATAAACATTAATTTAAATTAAACATGGCAGCCGCCTTGTCTCTCAGGGCTTGGACCTCCCTCTGGCTTCTGCTTATTGCTTCATAGGCATTTGCTTTCACCACCTCCAGGTTGAATAGTGCATTATCTAACTCAGTGAGTAGACACTTGCTTCTTCAACCTCGGTATGAATGAAAGTGCAAAAGACAACATTAGATACTAATGTAATTAATATGTGAGTTTACAATATTGGTTTATGCAGCACACAAATGGCTTACCAATCAAAGTGTATTGTGGGCAAACAGAGGTACAGACAACATGTTTGAGGTGTGGTCCTTCCTTTTCCATGAGGAAGAGCAATGTGGAAACATGTTGTGTGTTCCTTGTTGTGCTCTCAATGCACTTTGTTTGCTGAGGCATTTGTGTGTTGCCTATACATTTTGCTGCTTACACTCAGGGAGTCTATTTGACATTTAGTGTGCCCTCACAAAACATCAGACCTGGCCCCCCCTCCCTGGGCCCACCCACTGCTTGCTGTGGATGCCCACTAGGCAACCCCCCCCCCCCACATGCAAAGTGCGTAATGCTGAAAAACGTAGTCATTAGCATGTCATGCAAATACTAGCAAACTATAGGTAGTCCCTGGTTAGTAAATGATATAGGGACTTGTAGGTTCCTTCTTATTTTTATCCTCCTGTGTCACCTCTTGTCCCCTTCGGTCTCAGCTCATTGCCCTGCCCTAGCCAGATCTAGGTGGTGGGCCAGTATAGAAAGGCCGCTGTAGCAGCCTAACATGTGATCCCCACGTTTCAGTGCTGATGTGTGTCATCTCTCAGTGGTGGAAGGTGTTGTGCTGGCTAGTGAGCCACAGGCCCACAACCAACACATGCGTCCAGGGTCGGACTGGGCCACAGTAGTACAGTTTTTTCCCTCGGTGGGCCCTGCCTCCAGGTCTCTGGTGGGCCCCCCCTCCTTGTCTGACAGAGCTCCAATTGCTGCCTGCAGCACAAAAATTCTCTTCTTAGTGCTGTAATCACTCATGCTGAGAGCAGTGGCGTAGCTAAGGAGCTGTAGGCCTCAATGCAAGTTTTACAATGGGGCCCCCCCAAGCACTCTACATAACAATTGATATGACGCACCAAAACCTGCCAATGGCAACTGCAGTGTCAGAGGTGCAAGAAGGGGATGGGAAATAGTTTGATAATGATTACCACTGTTCAAAGTATCTATAGAAGTGATTATTATGAGCAAAGGACCAATAGAGAGGTAATACTATAGTTGAGGGAGGGCCCTTCAGGGCCCCTTAAGTCCATGGGCCCCGATGCAGTCGCAACCTCTACAACCTCTGCAGTCGCAACCTCTGCAGTCGCAACCTCTGCATAGTAGGACAAAATAGGACATTACTTTATATTGAAGGCGGGGACTCTATGCAAAGTTTTGCTGGGCAGCAGTGTCTCTGAATTACAATGCTGCTAAGATCATGTACATTTGGCCCTGCCCATAATACATCATGACCACGCCCACCTTCCGGTGCATGGTCACGCCCTTTTTTCCCCGCAATCATGGGATGTGTGGGCCCCAGGTTGAAATTTCTTTGGTGGGCCCCCAGTGTCCCAGTCCGACCCTGCATGTGTCCCTTCTAGTGCTTTGGAGGGGCCCAGGGGCCCCAGAAGCCCTGGACCCATCATTGCCGTGTCTGTTGTCCCCCCCTGATGGCTGCCCTGCAGGAGTTGTGCTGTATGCAGGAGTTGTGTTATACCTGTATGTCTTCAGATTTTTAGGGTGGCATTTTTTCAAGGCCTATGTGATGTACATGAGGTAGTGAATGTGTAATTTACTCAATCTTCAGATGAATTATGAAACGCATTACATTATAAACGTCACTTACGGAGGGTGATGGTGCCAAAAGGTGCAGGGCCAGAGGAAGGTCCAGCCTCCTCGTCAACCACTGCCACGTCATCATGCTGGTCTGTAGAAAGAAAAGTTATAAGAGATTGAACTGATTACATTAAATATCTGCATACACGTGTTTATGTTCAATGGTAAATTTGTGTAGCTTTCTAAATATCTTACATATGCTCAATGTCAAGGGAGTACAGACAGCGTGCCTTCTATCATGGTCCAAAAGTTTGTTAATGTTGTAAATAAGTTGATGATAATATCAGAGTGAAATCTAAATTAGACATTATGCATTGTGGAATTGTTGATTTATCTATCATAATCTTATATTTCTGAGTCATGCATCACACTTACTGATGCCCTGTTAATGTCCATGTCAGCTTTGCTGACACAAAATGGTTTTGTATTAAGAAGATAAGAAAACAGCATCTATTACAACACTATCATCCAATCATTGTGTGTTGTTATAATGCTGTGTGTATTATATTGCATAGCTATTTCACTTACCTAAAGAACCGGCCTCCACGTCTTCCTCTGCAGCCACCTCCTCTACTGTATCTGATAGTTCCGTGGGTAAAAACAAAAATTGGGTATGTTATTGTATGTATTTGTGTAGGAGGTTATGTAATATTTGTAATATTTCACTGAATGCATTATGAAACATTATTGCTGTATTGCTCTACAGCCTCTTTGGACTACACACATGGAACATGTGCCGACCAATATTTCAAATACACAACACTATAGGCATGGATGTTCAGATACACTTCGGCCTACATGAACCTATACAATCACAACGTGCACTTGTCACAGCCGACACGTCTAAATGACCCCTCCTAAATAGTTCCAGGTATTCATGAGTCATATTTACACAAAAATAGTATAATATACATCATATGTGCAGATATTACCCTCTCATGTGAAATCTGTGCCATAAACAACAAAACAATTGAAGAAAGGAGGCAGCAAGGAAGGAAGGAAGGAAGGAAGGAAGGAAGGAAGGAAGGGAGGGATGCTGACACAGTGTCATGTTGTTGAACATCCTTCACATCATTATTTTCATACAGCACAATCTTGTAACGATGGCCATGAACATGTGTAGTGACATATATAGTCCATTGCTAAAATCACAAGTGGAACAGCAAGTTGGCACCAGAGATGGCCCGAACGGTTCGCCCGCGAATGGTTCCAGGTGAACTTTAGGTGGTTCGCATTCGCCGGCGAAGGTGAACTTTTGCGGAAGTTCGATTTGCCCCCATAATGCTCCATTGAGCAGAACTTTGACCCTCTACATTACAGTCAGCATGCACATTGTGGCCAGACTACACGCACTCCTGAAGCCCCCCCCCCCTTATAAAATGCAAGGTTCTCCTGTCGTTTTACTCACTCGTCTGCCTACAGTAATTAGTTAAGGGACAGCTGCTGACATACTCTGCTAGGGAGAGTTTAGTTAGGCTCTTGTAGGTTTGTTCCTAGCTGATTGTTGTTCCTTATATTCCTCCCTCTCTCCCTCCTTGGTCTTGTCTTCCAGGGAATTGTAGTATTTCAAAAGCCAGCTTACATACCTTGGCTGGGAATTGAACCCAGGTCTGAGTGCGTGGTAGGTAGCTCTCTTTACCACTATACCACCACCAACACTACATGCTGAAGCCAGCCTAGCATGTACCATTGTGATATATCCAAGAGAAAATTGCTTAAGGATTTGTAGTATGTCAAAAGCTAACTCACATTGGCCAGGAATAGGAAGGGGGGGAGAGAGAGAGAGAGAGAGAGAGAGAGAGAGAGAGCACAAGCTCATGTTTCTCTTGGGTATATCACAATGGTACATGCTAGGCTGGCTTCAGCATGTAGCATTGTAGTGTGTTGTGTTGGTGGTATAATGGTTAGGATAGCACAGCAGCCTACCAAGCGGTAGGCCTGGGCTCGATTCCTGGGCCAATGTGAGTTGGCTTTTGACATACTACAATTCCCTAAGCAAGCTCATTTTTCTCTTGGATAGATCATAATGGTACATGCTAGGCTGGCTTCAGCATGTAGTGTTGGTGGTATAGTGGTGAAGAGAGCTACCTACCATGCACTCAGACCTGGGTTCTATTCCCGACCAAGGTATGTAAGCTGGCTTTTGAAATACTACAATTTCCTGGAAGACAAGACCCTCCTCCCTCCGGGAGGAGGGAGAGAGGGATTACACTTCCTGATGTTGTAAAGCAGTGTAGGCCTGCAATTGAACATTCAATGAGATTTCTTACCTTAAACACTGCTTAGTATTAAATCCAGATTTTTTTTCTGTGACTTTTGATGTGCATTTCACTCAACCATGTCTTCCTCCAGGTATTAGACCCCTTGAAACATTGTTTCTATCGTTTTTCTAGTCAGCAGAAATTTTTCAAAATTTTTAAGTTCGCCTCCCCATTGATGTCTATTGCGGTTCGCGAACCGAACCTTCCGTGAAAGTTCGCGAACGGGGTTCGTGAACCGAAAATCAGAGGTTTGCGACATCTCTAGTTGGCACCCTTTACTACCTATCACAACCTTCAACGTAGCCTGAGAGTAAATACCATCGCAACATTATGCAAGGTCACAAGGAATTGTATTCTCCATTTCAAAATTATCCTCCGGCTGCCACTTATCAAATACACCATATTATTGCAAAACTAACCATGTATGAATAACAGCCTGTGTGCGTTGTGCTGGCCACTTCAGGTGGATTGTTTCAAAGTGCAGTCTTTGTGTGGCATTGCTCTCTTTTGATTTACACACACAACACAAAAGATGGCACATGCACAGAGCTGCAGGCCATCAGTGAGACCAAAGCACACGCAAATGTGTGTTATGGCTGCTATGTTGTAACTGCTCTGCTGGAGTGCAGTGGGACTAAATTGTCACATAGGATGCACAAAGGTGGATGCACAGGATGCACATACAAATGTAAAAACAATGGATGAACAACTGTGGTTTTGTGGTGTGTGAAAAAGGTATAGTATTCATTAAGTGGCATGTACTATGTTAAAGAGACACTGAAGCGAGACTAAATCTCGCTTCAGGTCTTATATATAGCAGGGGCACGTGTGCCCCTGCTAAAACGCCGCTATCCCGCGGCTTAACGGGGGTCCCTTCACCCCCAACCCACCCCCCGCAAACCTTGGTCGCAGACTTGGTCGCTTTTCCCCTCTTCCTGGAGGCAGGGCTAACGGCTGCAGCCCTGCCTGCAGTCGCGTCTATCAGACGCGCATCGCCGCCTCTCCCCCGCCCCTCTCAGTGAAGGAAGACTGAGAGGGGCGGGGGAGAGGCGGAGATACGCGTCTGACAGACGCGCATGGGGCAGGGCTGCGGCGGTTAGCCCTGCCCCAACCAGGAAGCGCTCCCCCGCTGCACGGAGGGGGTTTGGGGGGACAGGGACCCCCGTTAAGCCGCGCTATAGCGGCGTTTTAGCAGGGGCACGCATGCCCCTGCTAGCTATGAGGTCTGAAGCGAGATCTATTCTCGCTTCAGACTCTCTTTAACTTACCAGCACCTAATTGTGAGGGACCATGTTCATCGGGCTTCTCCTCCTCTTCTTCACTGTGACTCTCAATATCTGATTGACCAAACATGAAATTAACATTATTAGCTAGCATTAAAGGATATGGGAAGTGAAGAGTGACATGATGAAGTAGACATGTGTATGTACAGTGTCAAGCGCACAAATAACCATGCTTTGTTTCTTCCTTTCTTTCTATGCCTAAAAGAGTTAAATATCAGGTATGTAAGTGGCTGCCTCAGTCCTGACTCAGACAGGAAGTGACTACAGTGTGACCCTCACTGATAAGAAATTCCCCTTTTTATCTCTTTTTTTGCTCTCAGAAGCCATTTTGTGCTAGGAAAGTGTTTTATAGTTGGAATTTCTTATCAGTGAGGGTCACACTGTAGTCACTTCCTGTCTGAGTCAGGACTGAGTCAGCCACTTACATACCTGATATTTAACTCTTTTAGGCAGAGAAAAAAACAAAAACAGCATACGTATTTATGTGCTAGGCACTGTACATACACATGTCTATCTCATCATGTCACCTCGGGTATCATTTAAAGAGACTCTGTAACAAATTTTTCAGCCTTAGTTCTTCTATCCTATAGGTTCCTATGCCAATTCTAATGTGCTCTGGCTTACTGCAGCCTTTCCTAATTGCACTGTCTCTGTAATAAATCTTATCTCCTTTCCTCTGTCGTGTCTGTCGGGCTAAGACTTGAATGTGTGGAATGTGCAGGGCTGCTCGTCATTGGATAGAAGCGATACACACCCTCTGCAGGCCCCCTGCACACTCTGTATGACTCGCACACTCTGTTTATGTGAGCCTATCACAAGCTGGTTAGTTTGCTTGTAAACACTGCCTAAAACTGTTAATTACAAGCCAGGATTGCAGCAGAGAGTGGCAGAAGCAGCACAGAGGGGCACAGGAGAAAATAAGGAATAGAATGGTATGCTTTTTAGTGTAAGAATATTAGAGTACAAATTCTCTTTAAAGTAGTTGGATTACAATTGGATGTTTGTGAATTTGTCAGGTTGAAGTACCTTCATCAGCCACTTCCTCCACTCCTTCCATGTGGCTCTCTTGCCCTGCATCCTCGTCTGGCGCCTCCTGCTCCTCCTCCCCCTGTGACAATGCTTCCTGCTGCTCCTGCTGTCTCCTTTGTCTCTATCACGTTGTCTCCTTCGCTTTGCTTTTTGTTCTGTAGAAAAGAAAACATTACAACATTAGATATGTACCAAAGTCATGTTCAGAAGATGCATGTTGTATTAGTAAACAAACATGGTTAGGCAATGTACAAATACACAACAAATTACACACAATGCATCTGTTAGACTTAACTTGGGTTTCCTCGTGACCCAAGGTGTCCATTTTTTCCATGAGTACCTTTCATAGACCATACATATGTACATTACTATGTGACCATATATGTCATTGTCTAACGGTATTTAGATGTTTCCAAAAACATGGCAGTGCTTCATTTTCCCAGCTACAACATGCAAGCCCATATTAGCACCACACAATACTACACATGCCCAAACAACACATATGTACCCAACCAGGACTGTGGCTAACATCTGTAGATACTGGTTCATCACCTGGGTATGTAGCAACACATGATACACACATTATATCCATATTCCTTAAAAACACTTATTATAGCCATAGATAGTAATGCCTAACACAACATTTGTGTATCAACACATATATTTGGTTATATTATATATGTTTTGGTATTATCTAGATATGTACTATATACATTTCATTAATGTACAGGACCTGAGATGTGCTCCAATGTAACATCTTAATATATGAATAGTGTTGTGTCAGGAAAAAAAAAAAATTGTTGTAGATGTTCACTTTTACACACAACCACAACACCCCTACAAAATGAAAAAAAAAAATTCATAAGACATTTCAAAAACAACAACATTATTCATCCAATAAATCTCATTTTTTTATACTAGGCCAGATATTTTATATGAGTAGCTAGTATTATAAAAATATACACTGTCCCTTTAAATAACGGTCACAGATTAACATTATTTACATATACATAATTTCAATAAAAATGTACATTACTTACGGTTTGAGATTTTTCGATGGATATAATCCAGCGTATCCCGCTCCCTCAACTTTAGGTCTGACCACCTACGTTGAAGCTGGCTCTTCTCCCTGGTCACATTACATTTACTTTCTAGGGCAGAAATGACATGGTCCAGGATCCTATTTTTACGGGCAACAGGCTGGTTGTAAATCTCCTGCCGCCCGTCGTAATCATATTTTTCTAGGATCCTGACCATCTCTGTCAATTCCTCCCTAGACATCGGAGTGGCCCTGACAGTTGGTGTCGTCCTGCGTGCAGCCATTATTACAGTGTGACAGAGACGTTCTTGGCGCTCGGAAATGACGTCACACCAAGTACCGCCCCGACGCAACGAATGCTACATAATGTACGGTCCCGAACGCTCACATCATGGACGTCTGGTAACGCCAAACATGAGTAAAGGTACGTTGATGTTATCACTATGATTATATACAATGACGTTCGTGCTGGAATAGTGATATGCTTGTCGTGTCAATACGTGGGGTTTACTATGATGTACGGCATAACCTTTTGTGTGTATCGTTCGTTTATAGCGAACGTACGTTTGTGTACGTAGGGTATCTATGTTTGTATGTTATAGATCTTTTTCTATTTTGAAATTTATCATGACATGTACCTTATTTCATTTCAAGAAGGGAATGACATGTACACTATAGAAATGAACAACAAACAATTGTGAATGAAAAATGAAGTGGTATTAAGTATTGATAATATTGAATGTTTATGCGGTTGTAACATTTACTATTATGTTTTTCTATTTGTGCTTAATGAAGATCCAAAGATTTTGATCGATATCTTCAACAGTCCAGAGATTCTTCAGCAATTTATTGAACTATATAGACAATACACATGCCTGTGGAAGATTACTTCAAAAGATTACTCTAACAGGCTGAAGAAAGCCAAATCATACAATGAATTGGCAAAATTCTGTCAATAGTATTATCCGGAGGCCACTTCCCTGTAGGTCCAAAAAAAAAAATACAGAATCTTCGCACTGTTTTCGAAAAGGAACTTAAAGTGCATGAATCCCAAAGGAGGATATATATGTTCGTAGATTATGGTACTATAATCTCCTATCATTCACTGCAGATCAGGAAGAAGGGAGAGAATCCATCTGCAGTTTGACCTATACACAGGCCGCATCTGACGCTCATTGTTCAGAATCTTGCAATGACACTTGCAATGACACTGGACCAGAAGAATCATTTAACACAGAAAGCCAACACGAAGAGGTAATATGATTGACACACATGTATCTAATCACAATTTTACTATTATGGGTGTGCTAATGGGAGCCTCTAG